>NC_081562.1:23647550-23895538 GCF_022355385.1 Mustela nigripes
AGTTGATGGACATCTAGGTTCTTTCCATAGTTTGGCTATTGTGGACATTGCTGCTATAAACATTCGGGTGCATGTGTCCCTTTGGATCACTACATTCGTATCTTTAGGGTAAATACCCAATAGTGCAATTGCTGGGTCATAGGGCAGTTCTATTTTCAACATTTTGAGGAACCTCCATGCTAGGCCTGATTTCAGACGGACCACAAAAAAACCAAAAAACAAAAAACAAACTTTAGGACTTTCTACCATAAGCCAAAGACATATAAATTTCATCATATAGTGTAATTGTTAATAGGGCAGACAGGCATGGGTGTGACTCCCACTCTTGCCACTTGCTAGCAGTGAAGGCTTGGGGCAAGCTCTATAGTGTCCAGAGCAATACTGTTCTCAGTTATAAAATGAAGCTAATAATGGCCCTTACTTGATATGGTTTTTATGTTAAGCAGGGCCAGGACCATAATAGACAGTTAATAAACATCACAGGGATCACTGTTGTTATCATTGTATATCATGCCATGTATACCCAAAGCCATCAAATTCAGTTTCTTTTATAATATTCTGTAATTCGGATTTTTTTTTAAGATTTTATTTATTTATTTATTTGACAGGCAGAGATCACAAATAGGCAGAGAGGCAGGCAGAGAGAGAGAGGTGGAAGCAGACTCCCTGCTGAGCAGAGAACCCAATGCAGGACTCCATCCCAGGACCCCGAGATCATGATATGAGCTGAAGGCAGCAGCATAACCCACTGAGCCACCCAGGCTGCCCTGTAATTCAGATTTTTAAGAAGTAATCCAGAATTTTCTCCAAGTGAGTTAAAATTACAGAGGATTTACACTAGTGTAGGGAAAAAATATGTTTCCCCCAAATGGACAGTTTTATTAAGTTATTTCCCCCAGATTTCTGACTGACCATAGGGTTCATTTCATAAATAATTTAAAAAATAATTTAATATAGAATGAATCCCTTTTGTTATATAGAATTATATGATGGATTATATGATGAGTATAGACCTTAAATTCATTAGACTCTCACCCCTTATTCTGATAAATGTTGATATAATGTAAGGCTTAGATTTTATAGTTGGATGTGTTTATTTCATTTTGTTTTTGAGGACTGGTCAAGGGGAGGGTTATGTGTTTGAGTATTGGGAAGAATTCAGTCTTCAGTAATTAAAAAAAACTTAATTAAATTTGTGCTTAATTAAATTCATACAACAGACTTTATTAAAGGATAGTATCCATTGCATTCCTAGAGCTATTAGCTTAGAAAATAAAATCACATCAAGAACACAGGTAGGCCCTTTTTTAAGAAAATCCAACCTGTAAAATGGAGAGAGGACATTTGCTTTTCAAAACAGACTCTGTTTCATGAAAAGTAGCTTTCTTTCAAAATCAAGCTTTCTACAGTATTTTAAATGACTCGATGGAAAGAAATTTGATTTGCACAGACCACAAATATTGAATAAAATAAAATATGCTTGTGTCTGGAGTAAATAAGAAGCTTACTTTTTTCATTTTGATGCCATTATTTTCATGTATCTCCTAGCACACTTCTACAGTTTAAAAATAAGAATCAGTCTGGATGAATTTGGCCTTTATAATTTTAAAGCGGGTCTGGTGATCACGTGTCCCTCACCACAACTGATGTGAAAAATGCAGTGCCCTGACAGCTCGCATTAAGCATCACACAGAAAAAGTATAATTAGCATTTCTCTGCTAATTAAAAGTGATGCTGGGTTACTTCCAATATCATGCTTTTAAATGGCTGATGTCTCAAGAGAACAAAGTTGGGGGAGAGAAGCATTTAAAATGGAAAAACCCTGTGCAAACTTTCCTAAGTGATTTGGATTTGTGGCTGTTGTTATTTACATCTTATTATAATGGCAGACTTCAAGATGACTTCTGTTAATCAGTTTACCATTTTCACTTTCCCTACTTTGCCAGCAGTAGGGAATTCAAGATGTTTTTCTGCTTCTTTAAATCCTTTGACCGTCTGCTTTCACACAAAATTAATTAAGGATTTTCTAAATAGAGAACATACCATACAAGAAAGAAGCAATTCAGGATTTTCAGTTTTCCTTTTGTAGGGTGCAAAGTACATAGTGTACTCAGCCACTTCAGCTTCTCCTACAAGTGAAAATTTTAAAGACAAATACCACCTCCCCCACCCAATGGTTTTTCAAATAAACAGATGATTGCCATTGATTAAATACTTTTTTTTCCCCCAAACATAGTCCAATTATTTAAAATCACAAAGGTTCTACATCGTGTTAAACCTGATTTTCTTTTCAGACGAAATGTTAGAGGATCACTAAGATGTGGGGAGAGAGGGAAGCTATTGTTCCACCACATTCCATTCCCGTTAAATCAACTTGATATATGCGATAAATTAAGTCTGCACTGCAGGTCAGTGAATTTCTATTAACTACTTATTATGGAAGAAAGGAAAGCAGCCCAGTCAAGAACTCTTACACATTAGCCAAAGCAAGCTGTCACTCTGTTTAACTTTTACAATAAATGTTCCTCTGTCTCACACATGTGAAAGAAAAAACATCATTTGGCATTTAAGCTCTCATTGCATTAAGGCAAAGAATCAGCCTGGATTGAATACTTCTCCTGATTTAAAAGGCTAGGAAACTCTGAATTTTGCAAAGATTTTGCTGATTTATAAATAACTACTTTAAAATGGGCCTCTAGGAATTCTGAAAATATGGAGACCTTACTAAGGTCAGTTACAGGTATTCTCCCAACTCCAGTCTATCCGCTTCTCTGGGGTCCAACAGTTGGTGGGTGGAAGGGAGGCCTCCCCTCAGAGTGTGTTCCCCAAAGGTGGATACACCTCAAGTTTTTCCCTTAGGGACTAAATGAGCAAAAGACTACTGGAGGAGACCAGTGTCAGAAATCCTAGCATAAGGGTCATGACTCCTAAGATGCTAGAAAGAGCCTAGTCCACAGAACTCAGTGGGTTCTAAGACCCATAAGCATGCCTGGGATCCTTAGACAAGAAATGGTAGATAAATGGATAAGCAGAAATTAAGCACGTGGGCCTGGTCCTCCCTGTCCCCTCAGTCCTTCAAAATCTTAAAAAAAAAAAAAAAAAAAAAAAAAAATTGGGGGCAGGAGGCTTCTGATGCTTCTGTGGGAGGCTGGAGGCATACCAACTGGCCAGAATGTAGATACCACACTGCCTGCTACCATTCACTTTTTGAACTACTACAATTTCAGACCTCCAACAATGAGACCTGAGTCCCACTGAGGATACTAGAAAAATAAACAAATGAATAAATAAAGCACATTTTTAGAAGTATATTAAAGCCAGAGAAAGAAAGACCATTCAAAGCAAATAGAACACATGTCTAAGAAAACAGAATTGCTAGGGAAAATAAATGATGTTGCAACATGCATATTTTTTGGTTAAAAAAAAATATATATATATACATATATATATATGTAATCACAATCACAAAACTTTCTCGAAGAAAATCAAAACATAGATCATGATTTTGCAAATAAACAATTTAGTAGATGAATTTGAAGACTGAATGTTTACCTTTAAAATCCAAATTAGTGACTTGTAACTGAATATAGAAATATTTCAAAACACGAAGCCAAAGTATAAAGAGATTAAAAAATAAAGAGAGAAACATGAAGAGATTAAAAATTATAAAAGGTTAGAAATATTGAGAAAAAAGACAAAAGCTTTGGAGGACAAACTTAAGAATTTAGCTTTCTTTTTGTTTGTTTGTTTGTTTGTTTGTTTTTTGCCCCCTGAAGAGGACAGAGACACAATGTCTAAACAAGTAATAGAGAAAATTTTCTGTGAACTGAAAACTTGAGTCTACAGAATGAAAGGTCATGGTTCAAGCATAGATTAATAAGAAAATATAGGTTTAAAACTACTGTAATAAAATGCATCGATTCCAAGGATTAAGGGAAAATTTAACAAACTTCTGGACAGAAACAAAACAAGTTACTACCAAGGAAAAAGAATCGGGCAGCAGACCACACCTCTGCGACAATGAGATCCCGAGGCTGATGAAGTAACACTCAAACACTATGGAGAAGAAAGAACGGCAAAGATCTGGACAGAGGAGAGGGCAAATAGAAGGTGGGGAGAAGAACAAATGGCATTGTTCAAAAGTTCACTACACTGAGATGGAGTAAAAGGGAAGGGAACAGTGCCTCTTGCTAAGAAAATAATCAGCATCTTATTTTTGAAATAATATTAGAGAAATATACCTCAGATTATAAACACAGGGAAAGGACCAAAATAGTATAGCAGATCTTCCAAATAAGTAAGAAAATGATCAAAGCAATTAAAATTAGAATAAGGGGAAACTAGAACAACATAAATCATAAGGGAGGAAAAGAGGAATAAAATCAAGTCAGTACACAAAACGCAACAGACTACATTCTCCCATTGCACAAAACTGTCAACCTGGATTAAAAGAGAGAACCTGGATTGATGCAATTTAAAAGAAACAACTGTACCACAAAGTGATTAAGAAAGGTTGAAAACAAATGTATGGACAATGACAAATGCAAAGAGGTTATTAATGTTAGACAAACTGGAATTTAATGTTGAAAGCCCTAAACAGGAAGTAGATGGTCATTAGGTTTTCATACAAGGCATAAGGAAGATAAAATAACTATAATTTTATATATGGTAGGAGCAAAATATAAAAAGCAAACATTATTAAAAATGTGAGACCTTGATAAAAGTATAATTTTAGCTGAAATATCAATATATCTTTTGAGCATTATTTAACTCTAGTTTATAAAAAATAAGAATAGAGAAAAAATGAAGAGTGCAATTTATAAACTTTACTTAATAAATCTATGTTATTGGACTGAACTTTGCACCCCCCCCCCCAAAAAAATCACATGGCAGTCTTAATCCCCAAACTTTAAGACTCTTAACTGATAACTAAAATTAAATGAGGTCATACAGGTGGGCCCTAATCCAGCCTGACTTGTCTCCTTCTTAGGAAAAGAAATCTGGACACAGAAATTGCCCTGAGTGATGCATGCTCACAGAGGAAAGACCACAGGAAGACACAGTGAGAAGACCAAGAAGGGAGGCCTCACAAGAAACCAAGCTTGCTGGCACCATTGTCTTGGACTTCTAGCCCCCAGACTACAGGAGAATAAATATCTGTTGTTTAAGCCCACTCAAATGTGTGGTATTTTGTTATGGCAGTCTTGCATACCAGTACAATCTATATTGAATCTCTTAATTTTCAAATAGAAAGTATCTTCTCAAACAGAGAGAGAGAGAGAGAGAGAGAGTGTGTGTGTGTGTGTGTGTGTGTGTGTGTGTGTGTGTTGTGTGTTTGGACAGAGAATGATCCATGGATCATCTATAAAAAAATTATATATTAACCACAAAGAATACTTCTAATACATTTTTAAAAGACACATGCAACATTCTACAATTATAAAATGATACAATTAGAAACAAGTAATAAAAGGTTTCCTCCAATAAAGGTATAACTACTAGGAAATTAAGGCATATACTTCTAGAAAATTCTTGGTCCAAAAAGGATTTAAAAGAGAAAATAAAAACTACTTTTGAAGCAGTGAAAAGAAGAATATTCCCTACCAGAATCTATCAAAACATACTTTCAAACCTGAGGGAAGATCTATTAGCACAGTTTTGAAAGGTTAAAAAAAAAAAATTTAAGTTATTATTGAAAAGAAGAATTGAAATCTGATGGATTCTCCGCTGAGTTTTTCAAACCCACTGTTTCTTAACTGGACCATTATTGGCTTTCTCAATGGGATAATAATTTGTTATACAGGACTGTCTGTGCATTGTTTGGCATTCACCCATTCCTAGCTCCTATGTACACAATAACATTAGCATCCCACCATTACTGAAATAACCAAAACACCTGTACAACTACAAATGTTCTGATGAACACATAATCCCAGTATTTAAATTAAACTATTCTTCAGTATGGAAAATGAAGGAAACCTCACTAGTGGAATCTAGCTTTACTGCAATACAACACTGTGATAAGATAGTAGGAAATAAAACCTGCTAATATGACATTACTTAAAAATTTGTTCATGTTATTAATTAGGAAGACTTAATGCCACAAAAATATCTATATAAATATCTATAAATGTATCTATAAATATATCTATATAAATATCTATCAATGTATCTATGTAATTTTAATGTAACTTCAATTAGATTTCCAATATGAACTTTGTCTATGGTGGCCATTATTTTATAATAAGGATAAGGATAAGAAGGAAAGGATAAGAAAGAAAGGATAAGAAGCTAGGAACAGTAAAGTAAAATAAGACTTGGCTTACCAGACATCAGAACATACTACAAAAAGAATATGGTACTAACTTAGAAATAGAAAACAAAGTCTTAGAGAGAACGTTATAGAAAATCAAGAATCAGATGCTAGTATATGAGGATTGAATATATGGCAAGGATAGCATTCATTTCACTGGGTGAAAAATAAATTACTTAATAAACTATCCCAGTTATCCATCTGAAAAAAATTATTTGAACTACTGTCTTATACTATACACCAAAAAATTTGAGATTCATTAAAGATATAAAAATATTAAATGAACTATTTTTTAAAAATCTAGAAGACTATGTGTATTATTGAGGGGCAGGAGAGTCCTTTCTCATTCAACTGAAAACTCATACTGTAAAAGGTAAAATAAACATATTTGGCAAGTGAAAACTAGACATTTTCAATGGCAAAAGTTACCTTAAATCCAACAAACAGACAACACATGTGGTGAAAAAATACTTTAAAACAGAAGAAAAACATACAGTTAATTTATGATTTGCACACAAAAAGCTTCTACAAATTAACAGGAAGGCAAACAGTTTTTCCCAGTAGGAAAAAAACAGGAAGAGAAAACTTGCAGAAGAGCTGATATAAACAGCTAGATAGTATTCAAAGATATTCCGTTTCTCTAGTGGTGCAGGAAGTATAAATGAAAGTAATGAAATATCCATTATGTCCATTAGATTGACAAAGTAGGAAAGAAAAATAATTACTTTTGTTGAACTTTTAAAACGTGTCCATTTTACATTTCTTAGAACAAAAACATGTGTAAGGGTAAAAGGATATGTGAACTATAAAAGCCTTTTCAATAAAGAATCTGCCCACATTCATTAACAATATATATATCTTTGGCTGAAAACTTACCCCTCCTGGGAATCCAGCCAGAGAACTAAAAGCTCAGATATACAAGAATATGATACAGGATATTTAATGTATCACTGTTCATAAAAGCTACCAATAACAACTGACAACAACGATGACAAAATGGAAACAAAGTAAATGTCCATCAGTTTGAGCCATTGTAGTATATTATACAGCCATCAAAAAGAATGAATTACAGCTCCGCCAACTGGGATAAAAGGGGTATTCTGAGTGACAAAACCTAAATGTGGAAAAAAATGCTTCTAAAAATGACAGTATTATAAAATGATGATCAAACTTCCAAAAATACTACCTTTGTGTATGTGTGTGTATATAGAGGTCCATGCATGATTGTATGATCATGTGGTTAAATATGGATTACACATAATATACACCTTTATATAACAAGTTATACAATTTAATTACATGAGATGGATGGATGAATGGATGGATGGATGGACAGACAGATGAATACAGCAACAATAGTGAGAGCAAGGGGGATAAATAATTTGCACTAAAATATTGTAGTTCTGTAAAATTAAATCCATGATAAAAAAATCAAATATACACATCTTATTCCACTAAGATAATCTTTTTTGCCTTTTAATATCTTAGAAATCAGAATGCATCTTATAATTGAGAGCATCTGGTATCTCACAATTAGTTAGCTGGGTTTTCTTTCTTTTTTTAGTGGTACATAAAATGGTGGTGCCTTAAGTAGATAAGATATAGTATTATACTAATATCATACCCCTCAAAAAGTGCTTTTAACCCAAGTTGAAAATGGTGCATCTAACTGAAGAGCAGACAGCTCTAAAAATCAGTAGTCTTTTTTCACATTTCTTTAAGTGAATTAAGAAAAAAAAAGTGTGCAGGATAAAAATGGATTCATTAGGACAGAATCATTCCGTAGACAAATAATCTAACAGTGTTACACTCTTACAAGTGGATTAAAAAAAAAGAGAGGCCATGCCTTGAAATCCACCTTGGAGAGCAACTGAAATAAGAGTATTTCGTTGGCCTTCCTGCAACACTTTGGCAGACAACCAGGGCAAGACAACAAAAGAATTTCATCTGCCTCAACTGTGCTCTCCTGGAAACCTTACCCTGATCAAACCAATCATCCTTCCACTCCTAGAGGGAAGAACAAGCCTAGGAAGGCAGTGTTTCTCTGGTGTTGTAACTGAAGACCTGGAGGAAACGGACATTTGGCCACAGGGCTCACTAGAGGAGAATGTTCAGTTGAGTCCCAATAGGCCCATTTAAAATAAGTCTTTCTCATATCATGTGGGATTTTCTAAAGGTCAGCATCTAGAACATTAATTAAACATGAAAAGTTATCTGCACAAATTTTTCATTTGCTTTAAAAGCAGTACCTTATAATCTATACCTAATAAAGTCTGTATTTATTTATGATCTTTCAATGACCAAAATGAGAATGTAAATATTCCATTCTTAGAATGTGAACATTCAGATGATTCTTAGACCATCTAAAGCCAGTACTTAAGACTCCTTAAGTCTTTTTTTCTTTGCTTCTTTTTAAGTGAATGTCTTTATTTACACAGGAATAGGTAAATCAGGAGAACAAAACACTGTTGATGAGATTAACCAATGTAACATTTTTCTTGATTCTACTTTTACCAAAGAATTAAGATACATGTAATTATTATGCAAAAGTTTACATTTTAATGATCTGTTATTTACTATTTTTTTATTGTATTCAATTAGCACAAAATAAAGTTCTTTTTTCTTTCCCTTAATATTGTCCTCTGACCACACTGATCAAGAACTCTTAACCTGAAAAGGAAAGAGAAGAGGATCCACAAAAGAATAAAGACACCCTGGCTGCAAACACCGATGGACAGAAATCACTGTTGAATTTTATTCCATGTTTTAATTACCTTATTACAGGCCTGGTATTGGCTCTGGATGCCAGAATATATAAAATAAGTATATGACCCCATTCCAGACCTGGGATGACCCAAAATCAGGAAATAAATCAGAGAATAATTTGCAGAATGTAGTACTGCTAGTCAATACCTCAGCATATGCTATTTGCAAATATGCTATTTATATGACTGTCTTTTCTTCCCAAATGAGGCCTCCATTCCTCTTCTCCCTGATGTCCACCTCCACCTGTGCAATATCCAAGCTGTCCATGCCTACCAGGGTCAGCTTGGTGTTCGGCTCCAAATTCTCTTCATAACCTTCCTGTCCCCTCTTCAGTGGGATCATGATATGCCATCCTAGCCCATGTTCTCATTCTTTGGTTATTTATAGCTCAATTAATTTTATCTCAGTAACCATTTCTCACCAGAACACATTATCTTTACTCATTTCCTTGACCACTTTCACTTAATGCCAATTGCTTCAGGAAAGATCTAGGGAAAGGTTCAAACATATTATAATGTGTGATCTAATTAAAAAACTTTTTTTAACTTCTCTGACTTGAAAAAAACTTAAAACTTGGAAGTTTTTAAGAGAAAAGAGGATCAGCACTTTAAAAATATTTGCCCCTGGTGCCCGAGTGGCTCAGTCAGTAAAGTGTCTGACTCTTGGTTTCAGTTCAGGTCATGATCCCAGGGTCCTGGAATCAAGCCCCACATCAGGCTCTGTGCTCAGCAGGGAGTGTGTTTCAGGATTCTCTCTCTCCTTTTGCACCTCCCCCTGCTTGCTCATGCTCTCTCTAAAATTAAAACAAACAAACAACAACAAAAAAACTTTAAAAAAATATAAAAAATAGAAATACACCCCCCAAAAAGGATATAAGATAAAAAATTTAAATCACTAAAACTGGGTTTTATGAAAAACAATTCCTATTATTTGTATTGTTTTTAGTATGTTCTGAAAAGGAATGAGAGGGGAATGGAAATCAAGTAGAAAGCAAGAGAATATTCAGTGATAGGTAATGTAAGTACTTTTTAAAATCACCAAAGAAAGCCCAGGATCAGCAGAAGCCACATGACAAAAAATAGTATTAATTAAAAGGAACCAATCACTAGGGGTAAAAACAGATATAGGGAGCAAGGCTGAAAGCTGAGTGGAGAAAAGTAGCTTTCCTTTTGATTTTGAGGAGTGGGAGAGAGGAACTAAGTACCTAAGATTCATTGAGCCCAAGCTTTCTATGTATGGTTGTGCAGGTTGTGAACTGCACAAAGGCTTCCAATGAAGGTGTTCATTGGAACTGAATCCAGTGTTCCCTGGCACAGGACGATATTTCTTTGGAGAAAGAGGTATATTTTTTCTTGCCTGAAGGGATAAGTCTGCTAGATGCGAGCATCTTTTTCTAATTAACATGTGGCCTTTTAAAAATGGCTTGCAAATTCTCTCATACTCCTCCTAACAAGAAGTGTGATCTTTGGTCCATTCCCTTTGAATCTAAGGTCTTTGTTTTTTTTGTTTTTTATGCTGGATCAATAAAAAATTGAAAGTGACAAAATGGCAGCTTCTTCTTCCTGCCTTTTGGGACATTCACTCTTGGAACCCAGCTACCATCCCCCAATGGCTACTTGGAGGTGCCATGTGCAGGAGTTCTGCCTTATTCTCAGCTAAGGCTCTGGCAAACAGCCAGGGTTAACCAGCAAACATGTACATAAAGACATCTCCAGGTGACACTCAGCTGTTGGGTCACACCCAGCCTTCTCCTCACTCTCTCTGATACCCCAGACATTGTAAAGCAGAGGTAAGCCAGTGCTGGTGGGCCCTGTCCAAATTCCTGACCCACAGAGTCCACGAATATAATAAAATGCTTATTTATGCTACTTCGCTTCCAAGTAGCTGGTTATGCAGCAATCGGTAACTGGGACCTCAACCCTGGAGAGCTACGTCTCTCGTGCAGAGGCTCAGTCCAGGCTAGCAGCAACTGGGACTTAAGCCCTTTCTAAATGCTGTGCCCGGCTGTGCTTACCAGACCGAGTCTTCTGTACACAGGGCCATGACTCCCATTTGACAGAGCCAGCTTGGTATTACAAGGCTCTTGGCTTCTCTCCCTACTCCTCCCTCTCTACTTCCCCAAATCTCACACCATGTTTTACCTACACTCCCACTTCTCTAGCACAGCTTTCTCTTGTCTGTGGGTCTTTACAAATGCTGATGCCTCCACCTGAAATATCTTTCTTCCTCTCCCACCCTCCATCTGCACTATATTCTCACCTGCCCGCTTGCCTGTCCCATGCCAAAACTGTTGGTAATGCAGAGGATTTCTATATTCTTTCATTAGGAGCTGACCCTCACACCGAAAGCTCAAATGGTTTCTGCTGGAGCCACGAGATACACCTTCCAGATAAACCAGAAATGCCTTTCCACAAAAGTGGGGGGAGAAACATGGCTGCCTGCTAGATTCCAGGATCACCACCTTAATATCTGTCAGCCCACAACGCGCTCTGAGTTTGAAAACTCATTCCCACAAAGGAATAATGTAAATTCAAGAAGCCTTAAAGTCAATTCTTGCCATCAAAGTGATGGCATGCATCACAACCGTCTTCAGGATGTTTTAATCCCTTACTGACTAGAACCTCAGAGTAAGCAAAAGTGGGAAATAGCCTAGAAATCATATTTAGCTTTCATTTCATCTGGCGTGAGGAAAGCTGTGATGAGGTAGTGTTGGACCAGCAGCAACACAACCCACAGCTGAAGCTGGCTGCAGTGGGCGTCTGAGATGCCTGAGCTCAAAATTAAAACTCTGGGGGTTTAACAAGAACAGTTTAAGAGCTGTGATCAGGAGCAACTCGTTTCTTCCTGATGATTTTCAGCACTTTTACTTTCAGTTTCTTCTCCATATAATCCCCACCATGAAACAATTTAAACAAAACAAAAAGCGAATGGATTTGAAAATGATGGTTTTGATTTAAAAAAAAAAAAAGTCCACACCATGAAATGAATGCTGGCCTCAAATAAAATCTTCCATGTGCTATGAAATGAGACAGCTCTAATCTCTCAAATAACAAAGATTAGGCAAAAAAAAAAAAAAAAGATAGAATGTGAATGTCAAAGAGACTCACAGGAATAAATGGAAAATTGATAGATGCTCTGGAGTTTCCAAAATGCTTTTTAAAAATCTCAATACATTCTGTGACACAATACAAAATCTGTGACATTCCATGGGAAAATAAATGTTTATTTCCAATATAAGCTTTGAAATGTGTAAATAAAAGCACACAGGAGCCTTTCTCCAATGCTGAAGGTGCCGATAGGCTAACAAGCATTTCAATGGAAAGAAGATACCTATCTCTGAATTAAAGCGATGTCTGCCTATCTCACTCCTCCCTCTCTACCATCCTTTCCCTTTTTTTTTTCTTCTGTCATCTCAATTTTCTGTCCGCCCTATCTCTCTTTTTTATTTTATTATTATTTGCTCATTTCTTTTCCTTCTCACCATAACTCTCTTTCCAATCAAATGACCTATTCCTTGTGGTCCTACTCTGTGCAGGTCAATTGGCTGCACCTTAGGACAATGTGAATGCAGCATATGGTCCATGTCAGCCTGGAAAGTACAATCAAGCTGAAAGAAAAGAGAAGAAACCAGAGAGCCACAAGAAGGCAGTGCCAAATTGTAAATGCTGGCATGTTCCAAGAGTTGGGCCTTAGAAGACAAGCAGACTCTGGTATCCTAGAAGAGTATTCAGCCAAGGGATACTGAGAGCAAAGATACTGGGGAAGGAGAGCACCATATTTGTTGTAAATTTCAACCAAATAGACTGTTCAGTCTTCGGTGTAGGGTTTTCACAGGAAAGTGGTAAGAGTTGCAAAAGCAGATGGGATCCACATGGTAGGGGACTTTGAATGCTAGGCAAAGGGATTTAGACTGGACTGTGTACCATGAAGAGCCAGTGGTGTTTTTCTCGGTGGGATTTTTGCAGGGAGGGAGGCTCTGGATTTTAAAGCACTATCTTTGAGAATCCTTCCCTCCCTACCCTTTCATTCTGGCTAACTGTCCTCTTGTTATTTGTTATATTTATAGAATATAATGTTGCATTCTTCATTCTATTCTCTATCATAAAAGTAGGCAACCTAAAAATTCCATGTGTGTCTTTTTAAGTCACATACATTGCTTGGGTTTCTGTGAATGAATAACCAAAAGAAAATAATACTCAGATCTGATTGTTCAGAAATAATAGATTTTGAAGATTATCTTTCATGTAAAAAATAAAAAGATGACATAAATCCAAGTCCACTGTAAAAGCCAAGAAATAAGTCATTCGGGATATCCAACCTGTTCCATAGAGATCTCCAGGAATATAGCTAAATAGTTCTGATTTAAATGGGAGTTTGGCTTGAAATCCTTCCTATGGCCTTTTCTGATTTTTCACTAAAGCACTTAAAAAGTCAAAGAAAAATATTAAAAAATATAAATATATAAATATATAAAAAATACCACCATAAAAATAATAGTGATAGACAACTTATTACTAGACTCTAAGAAGAACTTCAAATAAATATATGGCTCACAAATATAAATTAAAATGTATGCTTGCAGGACCTCAAAGACCCTGGTCTGAAGGACCACAAGCCTGAGGAACCGGATGCTATTTACTCCCCTATATCCTCCAACTCACTGATCTTTCTCCATCCCTTTCTTCAGACTGAAACTCCCAGAAAATAGTAAGGCAAGAACTAGACAGTGAATGTTACTTCTTGCATTATTACTTCCTTTTCTGTTACCGCACACTGGGAAGACCTCTCTTTCCCAAGTGTGCTCTGAAAAATCATATGGAAAAAGGAGGGAAAATATCCAGGATCTCAGAAGAAGTGCACATTCTTGAAAATGCTTTCCTTCGAGGAATCGGAAGAAATTCTAAGAACTAGCTCGGCAGCCTCAACTGGATACTGTCCAAGAAGCTGTGCCCTGTAAGATACCCAGAAAAGGGGTCATTAAGGAGAGAAAGGATAAAGAATAAAGGGCAATAGGATGAGTTTTGAAAAAAGTGAGTAAGAAAGCTGGGTGGCCCAAGGAAGATTTGCAAGACAACTAAAATTGCAATAACAAAATTAAAACACATAAAGGGACACCTGGGTGGCTCAGTAGGTTAAGCCTCTGCCTTCAGCTCAGGTCATGATCTCAGGGTCCACATCGGGCTCTCTATTCAGCAGGGAACCTGCTTCCCTCTCTCTGTCTCTCTCTGCCCACCTCTCTGCCTACTGATGATCTCTCGTCAAATAAATAAATGAAAACTTTAAAATAAAATAAAACTCACACAGAACCTAGCGAAGAGTGGAATTCACACTCTAGAAGATCAGATCAGAAATAGGGATCAGCACTGCTTTCTCTACCAGTGACAGATAAGAAGGCAAGGCAAATAACCACATGATTAGCATGCATTTGTGATAACAGATACAAAGGGAGGAAAGATCAACAATACAGTCCTATAAGTAGTGGCTGTCATCTGCATGAAGATCCTATAAATGAATCAAGAGTTCAACTGACAACAAAGAAACTGGGAAGGAAGTTAACTACAACCTTACTAAAGTATTACAAAGCTAAAGGCATAACTTGGAACTAGGAGAGGTCATTCCTCTCTAAAGAGGTGGACACACAGTCTCGTTTGGTCTTAGCGACAATAGAGGAATAAAGGGCATTCATAGTTGAGTTCTTAGTACAAAGCCACTGCCAGGGTTGAAATCCTGGATTCATCACTATGTGACCTTGGCTGAGTTATTTTATTTCTTCTTGCCTAAAAAAATTAATATTATAAGTAAATTATAAAATGATAAAATATAAAATTATAGCTCCTTCTTTAAGGCTCTTGTGTTATTGCTATAACTCAAATGAGAGGAAAGAGTTATATACCTAGCCTTAGAGATGAAGAGAAATACATTAAAATAATTATAGAAGCCAAAAAATGCAAATTTCAAATAGAAAGTTTTGGAATTAGTTACAATTCTTGAGCAGAGGGTTGTGGGGGAGGGAGGGCAAAGGATCCTACCTACTGAAATCAAAAGAAAGAACTTCCTAATTTAAACCAGAAGGAGCCAACTTCATCCATACACAATGGATTGGGAGTTCCCTGTTGTCATAACAACAATACTATGCTATCCCACTAGACCCTATGGATCCTGGTCAATAATCTCTAGCCAATAAGTGTCCTCAGCATCCAGTTCTCCCCAGACAGTAACTCCAACTTGTTTGGAATGCCAACCCAAATTTATTTTAGATAATTCAACCTAGTGGGTGTCTTTTCCTTCCAGGAAGTTTTGCATTAAACGTAGAAATGATAAAGTGATCAAACCTACAGAATTAATACTTTTGTGGTAAATGTAGGAAAACATTTCTAAATCCTTGGACAATATTTTTGTGTAGTATAAAAAAGGTTTAATGTTTAAGAGAATGTGGCATATCAGTGAACAAGAAAGATTAGTCTTGGGATTTCAATTTAAAAGGTGTAATTGAGTAATGGATTTTAGACTTTTACCTGTAAGTAGGAAGACTTTGAGAATTTAATCAAGTTTAAAAGTACTGTTAACAGGAGAACACGTGATTCGTTATTTAGGGTTAACTTATGAGATTTTTTGGAGTTGTTAAGATTTGGCCAGTAGGTCAGGCATTTGAAAATCTTAAAAAGAAAACAATGTATCAAATGTATAAATGTATTTTAAATACTTAAGGGAATTTTATTAACTAAGTTGTAAAGGGACATGCGTGGGAGTTGAAAGAGTTCAACTTAAATTGATCAAACATTATTCAAAGGCTCCCCTGAAAGTAACTGTTAAAATTTACTAGATTCATCAATCAAATAATAAAGTGTGTAAGGTGAACTTAAAGGTTTAAGAGAAGCTAGATTTCTAAAAAACAAAACAAAACAAAAAACCTGTACCTCTAATAAAGTAAATATTAAATTAAAACCTTAAATAACATCATAGCCTTTCTCTCACACAAAAACAGCCCTCATACATTTAAAAAAAAAATCACAATTGACACAGAGATCACATTGAAGAATTATGAGAGTTTCTGAAAAAGAAACCCGTATAAATGAAACAGAAGCAACAATCATACATGACAGAAAATTATTTCCCAAAGCTAGTAAAAATGACTTGCATATACAGGCATACCTCATTTTCTTGCACTTCAGTTTATTTTGCTGTGCAAGGTTTGTGTTTTTTATAAATCAAAGGTCTGTGATAACCCTGTGTCAAGCAAGTCAATCAGCACCACTTTTCCAAAAGCATTTGCTCACTTTGTGTCTCTGTGTCACATTTAGGTAATTCTCATAGTATCTCAAACTTTTTCACTATTATTTGTTAGGATGATCTCTGATCTTGTGATCTTTGATGTTACATTATAGTTGTTTTGGGGGTGCCACAAATCTCATCCATTTAAGACAGTAAATGTCAGTTATAAATGTTTATATGTGTTCTGACTGCTCCACCAACTGGCTATTCCTCCATTTCCCATCTCCCTCTCTCTCCTAGAACTTCCATATTCCTTGAGACACAACAGCACTGAAAGTAAGCCAGTTAATAACCTTACAATGACCTCTAAGTGTTCAAGTGAAAGGAAGAGCCACACATTCCTGTGCTTAAATCAAAAGCTAGATTTAAGCTTAGTTGGGAAGGCATGTCAAAAGCCAACATCGGCTGAAAGCCAGGCCTTTTGCTCCAATTAGCCAAGATGTAAGTGCAAAGGAACAGTTCTTGAAGGAAATTAAAAGAGCTACTCCAGAGAACACATAAATGATAAGAAGGTGAAACAGCCTTACTGCTGATACGGAGAAAGTTTTAATGTTCCAGGTACAAGATCAAATCAGCCTCAACATTCTCTTAAGCTGAAGCCCAGTCCAGAGCAAAGCCATAACTCTCTTTAATTCTGTGTAGGCTGAGGAAACTGCAGAAGAAAAGTTTGAAGCTAACAGAGGTTGGCTCATGAAGTTTAAGGAGAGAGGCCATCTCTATTACATAGAAGTGCAAGATAACACAGCAAGTGCTGATGTAGAAGCTGCAGTAAGTGATCCAGAAGACCTAGCTAAGGTAATTAATGAGAGTGGCTTGACTAAACAACAGATTTTCAATGTACACAGAACAGCCTTCAAGTGGAAGAAGTTACCATCTAGGACTTTCATAGCTAGAGAGGAGAAGTCAAGGCCTGGCTTCAAACCTTCTAAGTACAGGCTGACTCTCTTGTCAGAGAAATCAATGCCACTGGTGACTTTAAGTTGAAGCCAATGCTCATTTATCATCCTGAAAATTCCACACCTTTAAGAATTCACTGAGTCTACTCTGCCTGTGCTCTATCAGTAAAACAACAAAGCCTGGACAACAGCACATCTGTTTACACCATGACCTACTGAATATTTTAAGCCCACTGTTGAGAACTCCTGCTCAGAAAAAAAGATTTCTGTCAAATATTACTGCTTACTGACAATGCACCTGGTCACCCAGGAGATCTGATGGACATGGACAACAAGATGAATGTTTTCATGCCTGCTAACACAACATCCATTCCGCAACCCATCAATCAAGGAGTAATTTCAACTTTCAAGTCTTATTCTTTAAGAAACACATCTCATAAGGCAATAGCTGCCATAGACAGTGATTCCTCTGATGGATGTGGGCAAAGTAAATTGAAAATCTTCTGGAAAGGACTTGCCATTTGAGATGTCATTAAGAACATGTGTGACTCTGGGAAGAGGTCAAAATATCAACATTAACGGGAGTTTGAAAGAAGTTGATTCCAACTCTCATGAGGGATCCAAGACTTTAGTGGAGGAAGTAATGACAGATGTGGTGGAGAGGGCAAGAGAACAAGAATTAGAAATGGAGCCTGAAGATGTGACTGAGTTGCTCCAATTTCATAGCAAAACATTAGTGGATAAGGAACTGCTTCTTATAGATGAGCAAAGAAAGTGGTTTCTTGAGATAGAACCTATTCCTGGTGAAGACGCTATTGAATATTTTTGAAATTACAACAAAGGATTTAGAATATTAAATAAACTTAGTTGATAAAGAAATGGAAGGGTTTGAGAAAATGGACTCCAATTCTGGAAGAAGTTCTACTGTAGGCAGAATGCTATCAAACAGCACCACATGCTACAGAGAAATCCTTCATGCAAAGAAGACTCAATCAGTATGACAGACTTCACTGTTGTCTGATTTTAAGAAATTGCCACAGCCATCCCACCACCACTGGTGGGTTAGCAGCCACCCATATTGAGGCAAGACTGCCAGCAAAAATACTATGACTCACTGAAAGTTCAGTTGATTCTTAGCATTTTTAGCAATAAAGTATTTTCTAATTAGAATATGTACTTTTTCTTAGACTAATGCTACTGAACACTTAATGGACTACATTATAATATAAAAATAACTTTTATATGCACTGGGAAACCAAACAACTCATTTGACTCACTTTATTGAGATATTCACTTTATTGCAGAGGTTTGGAACTGAACCCACCATATCTCCAGTATATGCCTATACAGACCAGTATGCAGGGGCTTACTGCAATTTAGGAAAAATTAAGAACTGCTATTACATTTTAGAAAAAAAAAATTTAATTACAAGGATAAAGAAAAAAATCACATTAGCCTCCTGATAGAAAGAAAAAGAGGAAAAGGTGATCCACAAGGGAAAAATATCAGGCTGGCCTCAGACTTCTCTGTATAAAAAAAGGCCAGAGGACTACAGATCAACAACTACAGAGTATGAACAGAAATGGTTGCTATCTAAATATTTTCTATTTCACCAACTTATTATCTATGTTTGAAGCAAAGATAAAAACATTCCCAGAACTCTAAAAGTATATTAAAGATACATTCCTATGAACAAAGATGAATTAAAAACAGGAGCTTAGAAATCAGGCAGTCATGTGTAAGAGGATTGTGGTGAGCATTACATGAGTTAAAGAGTAAAGCTTAAATCATTGCAAATATTTTTTTCAGGTCAAATGGCATTAAGCACAGCCATTTGATTTCTTCCTCCCCACTTACCCAGTGAAATCAGGGGGAACCCTGAAAGAGAAGAACAGCTTTCACATGGCAAAACTTAAAAAATTCTCATCAAATGAAGATAAAGATATTGACAGAAGGTCCAGTATGTGTTCCATTCCCAAAGCACCCCTCCCAAGAAAAAGCAGCAAATCCAGGATTTAAGTGAAGGATGCTTTGGCTGAACCTTACTGACATTCCTAAGCTGGAAGCCTGGGTTGAACTTGGGATAACCAGGAACCAGCTGCACTCTGTTTGATCCCTCATAAGTATTAACACTGGAGACAATGCGGTCCCAGGAGCCATTTGACAGCAGAAAGCAGAAAGCTGGCACAGTGTCAGAGAGCTGGTGGGCTCTACTGCAGAAGGAGATTGGATACTTGTTTTAAGTATTAAGCCAAAGCTTGATCCAGACATGCAGAAAATTGGTCTCTGTTTCAGAAGTTTCACCAAATCTAGAGAACAAAGATCCTCCACTGGTATTTATTTATTTGTTTATTCATTCAACCAATATTTGTTGTCAACCACCTAGGCAATTAAATAGCACAATCCTTGTGCTCCAAAGCTTAGAGTCTGCAGAGGACAGGAGACAAATAAATAGGTGATGGTGATGATAGATGAATAGGTGAAGAACACGGAGCCAGCAGATAATCCACGGAGGCATCCAGATCAGACTTCAGTGATGGGGAAAGAATTCCTAAAGGAAATTGCTTGTGTGTGAAGACTGAGTTGTAGTAGGTGAAAGGTCTGGGTTAGGCAAGTGGGGAAGTATGTAAGAGAACACTTCAGACAGAGAGAAAGCAGCAAGGGTTAAGCCAAGAACCAAGAGAACATGATGCATTTAAGACCTGAAAGAGGCAAGCAGAGGTCCGAGTCACAGAGAACCTTGTGACTCATGCTTGAAACTCTGAACTTCAACCCAAGAGCAGTGTAAGAGTACTAAAAGATTTTTAAGCAATGGAATATGATCCAGTTTCCATTGTGAGAGATGGTTCTGTTAAGAAAAAATTAGGAATGGAGGCCATGAGACTAATGACAGGGTGAGAAGGTAGTGGGATAACTGAGAGGATTCGTGATCACGACTGCCCTAGACAGCTGGCTGTAGCCATGGAAAATACATGAGATTTGAGAGAGATTCTGAAGCAATAGGACTTGGGGATGCATTTTATGTTAGTTATCTACTGCTGCATAACAATTATCACTAATCTAGCATAAACACATTTTTCATCTCACAGTTTTGATGGATCAGGCATGTCTTCTGCTTCATAGTCTCACACAAGGCCCAAAGTGTTGGCCAGGGCTGGAGTCTCATCTGATGGCTGAAACCGAGGAGGATACGCCTTAAAGCTTGTGTAATTTTGGACAGGATTTAGTTACTTGCAACAGTAGGACTGAGGGTCTTTGTTCCTCCCTGCATAGACATGCCATCTATTGGGTACAGGCAAGTTGATAGGCCAGCCCAAACTCAAGAGGAAGGAATTATACAAAAATATGAATTACACAAGGACAGAAGGCAGGGATCATTGGAACTTTGAGTCTGACTGGCAATGTGGACTGAAATGAGTAAGAGGGTATATGGTTGAATTATTGGGACTACTTCAGTAGTGACCAGTTTTTGCAATTAAGTAATAAGGTGAGTTTTGGATATTTTGAGTTTGGGGGATCTGTAACACACCCATATTGAGTTGGGTAATACTTGCTGGGGTACAGGTTTCTCATACTTAGTATAATCATCTGGACTAAGAGTAGGAATTGTCACTTCTCAATAGATTATCAAAGTGTTGAAAGTTGATGAGATGACCTAGGGAAGGTGGATAGGTAAAACCCTAAGGCATATTACCATTAAACATAATGGTAGAAACTGTTTTAATAAAGTACCTCCTGAAAGTGAATCTCCAGAAATGAGGACTGGTCACACGTATTTTTTTAAAGCAACACAGGTGATTGTGATGTGCAACCAGATTTGAAAACCACTAAAATGTATTCACTAAAAAACAGACTAAACATATACAATTGATCTTTGAACAGAGCAGGGGTTTTTTTTTTTTATTATTTGTTTTCATTTTAAAGATTTAATTTATTTATTTGACAGAGAGAGAGAGAGACAGCAAGAAGAGAGAACATAAGCAGCAAGAGTGGGAAAGGGAGAAGCAGACTTCCCACTGAACAGGGAGCCCAATACAAGGCTTGATCCCAGGACCCTGGGATCATGACCTGAGCTGCAGGCAGACACTTAACTACAGAGCCACCCAGGTGCCCCTGAACAAAGCAGGTTTGAACAGCATGGTCACCTTGTATGCAAAAAAATTTTTTTTCCAATAAAAACAGTACAGTACTATAAATGTATTTTCTTTTCCTCATGATTTTCTTAATAACATTTCCTTTTCCCAGCTTACCTTATTGTACGAATACAGGATGTAATACATACTACATACAAAATACAAATTAAATGTTTATATTATTGGTTAGGTTTCCACTCAACAGTAAGGTATCAGTAGTTAAGTTTCTGTGGATTCAAAAGGTGTATGTGGATTTTCAACTGTTTAGAGGGTCAGTGTCCCTAAGCCCTGTAGTGTTCAAAAATCTACTGCATATACCGAACTTTAATGGTAGTTATTTCCAGGAGGCAGGATTATAGGTGATCTTTATTTTCCCCTTTCTGCTTGCCTGTACTTTCTATCCTGAACATATTTCTTTGATAAAAAGGAAATCAAGTTGCTCCTTTTAAAAACAATTCTCCACAAACAAATAGGGTTTATCTGAGAAGTACAATGAAAGAAATTTTTATTAATATAATACATCATATTGAAGGGGTTCAGAACAAGGCTTCCCAAGATGTGCTACTTTGGCATGTGGATTTCATCAAACTGAAGTCAGTCAAGGCCCAAAGACTCAGAAGGAGGCTTTACCTTTCCTCTTAACTACCTAAAAAATTCAGAGGGATGCCTGGGTGGCTCAGTCAGTTAAGTGTCTGCCTGCGGCTCAGGTCACAATCTTGGGGTTCTGAGATCAAGGCCCTGTTGAGCTCCCTGCACAGGGAGGAGCCTGTCTCTCCCTCTCTCTCTGCCAACCCCCCCCCCCCCCGCCGTGTGTGAGCGCACCTGCTTTCTCTCTTTCTCTGTCAAATAAATAAATAAAATCTTTAGGGAAAAAAAAAAAAAAAGAATTTAGAAAGAGGGCCTGGTGGAGAAACAGATAACTACAAAGAATATGTGCCAGATGTGGTAAACCATGGGGAGCTTGGCAAGGCTTGGAGATCAATCTCCTCTCCTGTTCCATTGTGTCTGTATAGCATGACAAACATTTGTTATCAAACATCTGCTCTTCTCATCTTTCTGTAAATTGTCTTTATCCTTTTTGAAGCCTCTGATCCTACCCCCTGTTCTAGCTCATGATGGCATATTAGCGTCAATTGCCTGTCCACATGTGGGTCTCATACGCTCACGAGGCTCCCATACGTACATAATCAAATTTGTTTTTCTCTTGTTAATCTGTCTTAAGTCAATTTACTAGGCCCTCCCAAAGAACCTAGAAGGGCAGAGGAAATAGTTTTCCTCTCCAATACTATTAATAGAGTAAAAAGTATACGAGAAACTCTAAACATACCTATTTTTCCCTGTGCAAAGATTTGTATTTTCATGATAACATTCAAGGCTCATAATGCTGTCACTGAAATAGGAACTGCTTTAAACTATGGGGGGTATATAAATTAGTACACACCTCCTAAAGAGCAATTAGGCGGTGGGTATCAAGACCCATAAAATTATTTATACTCTTGGATTTAACTTTACTTGAGCAACATATCCACCAATAATCAGAGATATGGATAGAGATTTACCCATACAATGTATTCACAGCCATATTATTGATGACAGTGAATAATTACAAATAACAAATAACTTACAAAAAAATTACAAATAACTAGAAATAGTTAAACAAATGATTCATATACATGCTACTCTGATGTCCTTTAACTTCATACAGGTGAATACAAATGTATTGTGTTTACTGTAATACCATATACATTTACTATAATATGATAATACTCTTTATTATAATACCATATGCTTAGTATTATATACTGTAACCCTATGTAACTAATATATACTATACTATCTCATGATTATCATAATGCTAGCCTATAAGGCTTCACTGGATGATTATTACTAGGTCAAGACTTCCAGGAATCACTCCCCACAATTATTCCTTCCTTGATTCTGGGATGGGTGAAAGAGGAGACCTAGGAGGAAGATGACCATGGAATTGAGCCCCACAGCCCCTCTGCTCTTCCTTTCACTGTCCTTATCTCCATCTCGAGCCTTCCTGCAGCTAACCTCACTTCTGCTAGCCTCTTCAGAAAGGCTAACTTCTGGCATTCATCTTTGGCCAAGAAAACAGTTCCTTCTACTTCCTTTAAAAAGCTACTTTATGGGATTTCCCTTAGGAGAAAAGAGGTTCATAGAAGAGTTCATAGGCCCCAGAGACACAGTTCTTCCCCAGACACCACAGCTTGCCCATGTGAGCAGCTCAGAATCGGGACTATCAAGGTATTGTACCTGGAGCTACTCTGACATTCCAGCCACTGTGCTCTGGCCAACATCCAGATGTCTTCCCTCAGGGTGATTTCACTTGAATTCCCCCTGGACCTCCATCCAATATGGCTTCCTCTGGGAATCTAGTCCATTACAGAGACTGCCTTTATTGATGAGCCTCTTCCTGCTTTCCTCCCAGAGGCAGCTCAGGGATGTGGCTGGGAACCTTTTTCACTGTCTCTAATGGCACATGACAATTAAGAAGTTTCCTCTGTCCCTCTGTCACTGATGGAGGCTGGTCTTCTCAGAGCATATAGAGAATGTAGGTGAACAAAACTCCCTTTCGCCACTGCCTTTTGTATCAGATTTTCAAAAATTATTTTTTCTATTTTGTATTATATATACCATTCACATGCATATGTGTACATCTCTAAGTAATTTTTTTTTCATTCTAAGTTACTTTTTTGGGATAAAGAACAACCCAAAGCTCTATTATATTCAATTAAGAACACATAACCAAGAGAATATTTACTCACCCACTTAATACATATTATATTTTACTTACAATGTATATATTGTGAGTGCTACTAAAATGAATAGAAGAATGATCCCTACTCACAAGTACAGGAGGAAGAGGTGAGCAAAAATAATAGTGATATAATATGACACAAATTAAGTGTGATATGAGCAGCACAAATAATGAAATATGATGGTTCACTGAATGGAAAAAGAATTTTGAAAGAATGATTTAAAAAAGCTTCCTGGAGGTGGGCCAGCATTAAATTAAGTGTAAGGAGAAATGTTTCAAGAGTAGGCTGAGGGTAGGTTGAGCTTTAATTTTTTTGTTTTAAAGTAACCTAAAGGTTTATACACTTTTATTTATTTTATAAATAAAAATGTGGTTCTGAGTTTTATTATTTGGGACTCTTTTGGTAGCAGATTTTGGAAACCAAACTTGAACTTTCTGGTTTAGGGGATAACAGGAATTGACTGGTTTTGGGAGGAATGCTGAAGACATCTCAGGTGATCACAGAAAGGATTAAGGACAGAGATCTATTATGACTGGTCCTGTTTTTAATCAAGTAACAACTCTCCACCAATCCATAGAGGCTGAGCCTGCGGACATGTTTTACAAAAATGGCAGCTCATAGAAACAACATTGAAATGAAGGAAACACTGTTTATAAAAGGTATTCTGCATGCTCAAACTGTAAACTTTCAGTTCTTCATCTTATAAGACTCCTCTTAGAGAATTATTCAACATCACATACAGATGGTTGGCCTCCCTGCTTCTATTTCAGATTTGCATACATGACAAAAATCAACATGTGCTCTAAGGCGGGGGAAAGAACATCTCAGACATTGCTGAAAGTACAGAGAAATCCATGAACAAATTTCTCAAAGATCACCAAAAATATTTAATGTAATGTATTTCCTGCAACAACATTTAAAACAAATAGATACTCATGCCTCCTTTAATTTCTCCAGTTCTATAATCAGGCCATGAAAAATGCCAAGTTTCACACTGGCCTGTTCACTGGATGTCTGAAAAAGTTAAACAAAATTTTATTTAACATCCATTTCACCCAGTTAAATCTAGAGACAACTGCCCTTGGCTCCTGGTGTTTCACTGTTCGCAGATTAGGACCTCATATAACTAAGATGCTCAGTGAGAAAGACTGATTAGCCTGGGGTCTTCTAACCCCCAGAAAATGCTATGCCTATTGATATTCACTTTTATAAAGTAAGAGGGACATTAAAAATTATGCCTATTAGGGAACAGCAGGCTTTGCTCTGATGAATATCAGCAGCACATGGTCATTACTAGCACTCCTTTGAGTTTTTCTGAGATAATTATAGGGCTGGAGGCTCAGCACATAGCACCACCTCAGCCCTCCAAGTAGAGTTGCCAGATTTAGCAAATAAAAGTACATGACATCCGGTTAAAGTTGAATGTCAGATAAATAAATATTCTTCAGTAGAATTATGTCCCATGCAATATTTGAGATATACTTCTACTAAAAATTTAATCGTTATCTGAAATTCAACTTTAGGCTGGGCATCCTGTATTTTATCCTGCAACCCTGCCCTCCAAAGTCTCTTTGGTCCCACCTTTAGTCCTCTTCTCTAAATACTATTTTTAGCACAAACAGCTTCCAAAAATTAAATTTCAAGAAGCTTTTTATCTAAATCCCATAAGCTATTTTGGGGGGATGGGTAGAGTGTGAGGGAGAGACAGCATCTTAAAGCAAACTCCACACCCAGCATGGAGTCCTACACAGGGCTCAATCTCACAACCCTGAGATCACGACTTGAGCCAAAATCAAGAGTCAGACACTTAACCGCCTGAGCCACCAAGGCACCCTAAAACCCCACAAGCTTTTTACTTTCACCATTCTGTGGTCCCCAAACTGAATTCAGAGGCCCAGAGGATGATAGAAAAGAAGGAAAGCAAGAAATAAATAAATAATTTATTTTCTCTTTCAAATAATTCCTACTCCCCCTGTGCCACTTGATCCCCCAAATAAAGTACTAACCAATGTTAGTACATTGCCCACTGTAAGTGCTAGTGATTCCTTGGGGTTAGACCTATTTACAGTGCAGTTTATATACAGTGGCAATCTTCCACAGAAGCATGCTGTTGTTATTTCCTAATATACCTGACGGAGCCTGCTGGCAACACCAAGTATGTCCTTACCAGGATGCCTGGAGCCTAACAGAGAGAAATGCCATGGCCACAGCAGCTCACTGTTCATATATCATAAGCATGTGCACATCCTTACAATAGGCCTGCCACAAGGAAAGGAGAAGACCATACATCACCTCTCAACATCTAGAATTTATATTTAAACCTACCCTTGCAGTGTCAGGTCTGGGAGGTCCTTGTATTATACCCAAATCATAAAATACTTGAAGAAAGAACATGAAAACCGTAACTCTTCCTTCAACTCAACACCTCTGTGTTGACAATTCTGTGTCAGAATTCTTACTAGTTTTTGTTGAAGGCGGTGTATGTGTAGGCACTTAGAGGGTTACAGTTAACCAAGAAAAATAATACAATTCCAGAATGGGAGAACAAAAACATCTCACCAATGACCTTAACAAAGAGAGTTCAAAAACACTCCCCAGGTCCCATTTGTCAGTTGGTCACAAATGTAACCGCTGGGGCCCCAACAAGTGATTCAGAAAGCTGAAAGATAAAAGGAATGAATGAGGCATTTATCTGTCCTTCCTGTACTTAATGGGCTATTTCATGTGTTGCAGAGTAATCAAACAATCAATGAAGAAATTTAGGAAAATTTCTGCTAATAATAAATGCAGAAGGAATGATAGAACCAGAAAATCAACATTTTACAAGCCCTTTAATGAAACAGTGGACCTAGTTAACAATCAACAAGAAACAGAAACTTTATAATGGAAGGTGAGGCTGACACACTTATCCCCACTCATGGATTTCAGCATCACTTCAAGTGGGACAACCAGACCTATGGCTTCACGAAATGAAGCCGCAAGAAGGACAGAGCATCACCCAGGAAAAAGTATGGCCTGAAAACTGGACTTGAATCTAACTGAACCTTAGGGTCATTATATCGTCCTCTCACGTGCATGCTTGTGTGTGTGTGTGTGTGTGTGTTAAATTTTACATTAAAAAAAAAGTATTCAGAATGTTCTTGGAACCTTATTTTTGACCTTTGTTTTAAACCCTTCTAAGGTGCATTTTTAGTTCCCTTCACCATCCTGAACACAGCTGAATCTTTCTTTGATGACAGAGGTCAGCATTTCATCCTTATTACAATAAGCTTCAAGTAGGAGTTTCCATAGCTACTGATTTAAATCATGTAAGGGACACTGAACTGAATCTATACTAATCCCAGAATATTTATTCATTGATTATAAATAACTTTCAAGATCTTTCATGTACTCCTTATTGTCACCATATATTTTCTTGATATTTGACCTTTTTCTGATAACATTTTTTAAAATATTCAAAACCACAGTGAGTGTTGCGAGGGAGCTGGGACTACTGAATCATTGTGGTTAACTGGATTCTGGTTATAGGAGGCTTACATTATACCAAAGAACTTGTGGCAGGGATAGGGGAGCTTGGTCACGACAACATTCTGTAAGACTGCTGCTTAGCCTCTCATCCCACTCCACGTGCCTGACCCATGGCTGGAACGGGATCCGTTGTTCGCATGGCGTAAAAGCAGGTGAGGTTACTGTCAGACTTCATGAAGTTAACAAGCACATTGAGAATGACTGAACTTCATTCACACACAAATACAAAGGAAAGAGGGTAGGGTTCCAAAAGAAACACCTTGTTCTTTCTTACGGAAAAAAATTGCTAAAACTGCTCAGCCACGGAGGGTAGGGGATTGTGCTTCTGACATAATCTGAATTTCACTTTTCCTCCAACTTCACCAACCTATTCTTATTCTACCCTGGTCCACAGTGGAATAGCTGCAATTCTCATCAGCGCCCTTTTGTTAAATTTCTCAACCCACTTCAGAGTTCACTTTACGCATTCTCATGATCAATCATTTTGCAGAGAATACTTTGCTTCCTGCCAGTACCCTCTGTAATGTGCTGGTTGCCTACGTTCTGTGAAAACCCCTAGAATACACTGTTTGTCTCTCAGTTTACAATATATTAGGATTCACTGCCTGTCTAACCTCTGAGATGTCGGTGGACTCTTGTATTTTTTGTCTGCCAGCGGCAAAGGAAAGAGAGGGGTTTGTTTGTTGTTTATTTCTACTTCTGTTTTTATTTTATATTTGTGGGAAGGGCAACTTCCTGATTGGAGTTCCTGCTGAAAACAGACTGTTTTCTTCCTTAGTTCATTTCTGATCCAGAGCTGTTAGTCTTGAACACACCCACCTTCCCCTCTGGATGCCATCCCACGAGCAGGTTGATGTTTCTTAGCTTGTCATGCCCAACACTGAATAGACTTCAACAGTAACCTTCCTGAGTTTGGTTTTGCTTTTTCAGATTCCACAAACTACTGAAACTTTGCTTACCGGTAGAAGTAGAGATCAAGTCTTTAAGAAAGAAAAGGAAGTTCTACAAAACCCAGAGCTGAGTTTAATAGAAAAGAATCCCTGTCACTGTGATCTTCGCTCTTTTCTGATAAGACTGAAATGAAGATCTCTTGCCTCTTTCTTTAACACTCTCTTTCTACCCCCACCCAACCAACCCCACTTCTCAGCCATAATAATCCAAAGATTAAGACCACCAAGCATCTGCTACTCAAGAGGTACAGTGGGTAGAAGACTCAAGTTAAAGGCCTATTTTTTAAAAAAAGTCATCACCTAGAAAGAATATGGTAAATTCAGAGGGAAGATTATCTAAGTGCTAACAGGTACCTACAGAGAAATGAGGGCAGAGAACAAGAGTTCAGGAGAATAACTGAAGACTTCATAAGAAAGAAAATAATTATGTTGCACACAGGAGAGGCCCAGAATCTATAATAAAAATGAAAAAAACAGGGAACAAGAAAATGGGTCCAAAATCAGGAACCATCAACAGTCTGACTATATTGAGAGAAAAAAGTGGGAATGGGGAAGCTGCATGAGTGAATGGAAAATCACCCAAATACAGACCCTGAGAAAGTTATCTCTCTCTGATGATCCATGTCTCTGGCCAGAGGAAGAAAGGACATTCAGAAGAAACTAGATAGACCCTTCTCCTCGAGATGATAAAGGAAAGTTAAAGATAGAAACATCTGTTTAACTTGCTGTTTAAGAGTAGAAGCAGGGTGAACTAACCAGCATTCATAACTGGAGGGGACAAAACCTAGAGAAGAGGCTGTGGCCCAAGGAGGAGATAAATTGATGCCATTACAGATGCAGCAGGGATGGGACTTAATGTTCTGGTCTTGAGGGGGTGAAGTGAAATATTGGTGGGATGCCCCCAAGCCTTCTCGTTCCAGGGGTCTTCAGTTCTGCACCCAAGTTTTGAGGGTATTCTGAGCTATAATGGGTGGAAGAAGGGTTAGGGAGCTACCAAGGAGGTAGAGGGAAACAGAGGAAGAACAAGGTGACCCAGATCAATTTTGACGGGGGGAAAAACCTCTTAAAAGAGAACCTCCTAAAGAGAACCAATATACAGTTACCCAGTGCTATGATATGTTTACACTTAGACCTACAGCCAACATTCATTTGTAAATGGTTACTGATCACCAACTATATTCAAGGCACTAGTAGTCAAAGTGGGAATCAATAAAAAGTAACCAAGAAGGTGACACTGAAAAAAATGAAATAAAAGAGTAATTTCTAAGCTGGAATATTAGTAGTCTCAGATTATGAACAATATTTGTCTCTATCACCTGACTCAAACACAGATTCTATTACCCATGCGTCTTGCCAAGTATCCAATGAACAAGCATGCTTAACATCTACTATATGCCAAGACTTACAACAGATGGTTCAAATAGAAAAATGTCAGATATGGTACCTGACATGAATAGCTCTTCCCAGAAGGGAACAAGAGAAAAAAATTTAAAAACCAACATTACAATCCACATAAGCACAAATCACACAGAGACCCAAGGGATGATATGAGAGCCCAGGATAAGAACTTTACCTCCAGATGGTAAAAGGGGAGGGAGGTATTCCAGTCAGAGAGAACAGCATGTGCAAAGAGTAGGACAAGAGAAACAGCATGGTATAGTCATAGAGGAGAAGGAGTTTCCTGTGGCTGGAGTCCTGGAAGCACAGAAGTGAGCAAATTAGATAAGAGGAAGATTTCTCAACCTCAGCACTATAGACATTTTAGACTCTAGGCTTCTCTGCTGCAGAAGGTGCCCCGTGCACTGTAAGATGCACCCCTGGCCTCTATCCACTAGACATCAGAAACACACACACACAACCATAGTGACAATCAAAAATGTTACACAGACATTGTCAACTGTCCACTGGGAGGCAAAACTGGTTGAGAATCACTGGATTAGAGATAAAGAAATGGGTCAATCTCTGAATGGCTTTGTATAGGGTTTGGATGTTCTCTCTAAACACTGAAAACCATGGAAGGAATTCACCCGAACATACAGGTCCTTGAGATCCATCACTTTCATACAGAGGATTTGCAGAGAGACAAAGCTGGAGTAAGAAAGCCCAGTTAGAAAGAGGCTACTGCAGTGGTCCAGGCAAGGGAGCATGCAAGCCTGAACTGAGGCAACAACAGGGGGACCAGAGAAAGGAGGGCAGAAGGTAAGAGAGAGATGATAATGTGTCATGTTTCCCTGACTTCTTGGTTAAAATAATCACCAAAGAGCATACACACTAAATCTTAAAATGATTATAACTGGTAAACAGATTTACACTGTAGTGATAGAAAAATGAATACTTTATGAGCTTCCCTGAGAAAACATTCCTGCTTTTTCAAAAATAATTTCACATTAAAATTAATACATTCATTTATTTAACAAAACTATTAACTCCTGGGCTAGCAGAAAATAAGAGAAACTATGTGTAAACATATGTAGAGTTCGTGTAGGAAACAAAAGCACGAGACTTGCTGGGTTGGTAACTTGTGAAATCTGAGACCTCAATCCTCTTGCTCTCTAGGCTGTTTCAGAACCTTATCCATCCCAAGGACAAGAAAAAAAAAAAAAAAGCAAACAACACTGCCTTTTTTCAAAGAGCTGCTCTTCCTTGTACATATCCAAGCACATTCTGTTTGTGAACTTACACAGAATCATCTGTCCAATGATCTCAAAGTGTCAAGACATTTCAGAAGCCAATTAATTTTGTTTCCTCTGAGAGCACCTTTACGTGAGAAAATTAAACTGCTTTTTGTAGGGACGACTGTCGGGCTGTGACATACACATATACCACTTACCATTGCTTCGATTCCTACTGAGATGCGCAAAAGCAACAACAGAAAAAGGGTAGCTCATGGCAACAGCACCATATTCCACATGCTGGGCTGTGCAATCAGACAGCACACCTGGTGGTCTTGCTAATGCCACTTCCAACCTTCTCCCAGCACCACACCCAAATCATATGTCCACTGTCTTCTCCATATCAGCTCTGTGTGACCGAAACAAAAAGCCCTGCATTCATGGAAGCTGTCATACAAATGAAAATTAGAGCAAAACCACAGCGAATAAGTTAGCCAGCCTTGAATATCACTCTAGTAGGAGAAGCACTGAATTGGCTAAATTAACATTTTTCTCCTTCAAAGTCTTTTTTATTCCCCTACCTCTTCTATTTCATTTTCGACACCCAGGTAACTGACTTATTAACCAATCTCTCTGAAGACTGCTGGTTCTTCCAATGAGACTGTTACAGAAAAAGCTTTTTCTGCCCAAACTTACTATTACTGGAACACCTCAGGAGACATAACATTTATAAACTTCCTGTCACCCAATGTGCTGTTCAGAAGCCATTCATTTTAACTTAATTTGCAGGACTGAAAGTCTCAGGCTCACTTGCTATATAAAAAGTGACTTTTTAAGCTATTACCCATTATCATTTTGCCTCCTGCCAATGGTACAAAGTTAAAGAATACCACAGAGCTGAAAAACCTTTGTTTGTAGTTAAACAATAAGCTCCAAGACAGTTCTTACCTGGAAGGCAACCTTTTCCCCTTTTCAAAATCTAATAATAATAACGATATAGCAAGTTACTACTTTTCTGAGGATGCTGATACTGGTGAAGTACTACTTTAGGGTCAATGAATACCTCATGGAAATGCTGCTGCCCCTCGGAACAATTTGTTACTTAAACTGTAACCCCTGGAGGATTTTACTAGTTGCCAAGCACATTTAGATATGGCCTTAAGAAATACATATACTGGCAACAGATCTTTGGGGAGAAGGACGATACACAACCGTGAAGCTGGGCAGCTGGGGATGCCCGGCTTGCTCAGGGCGGAGGGCAGCCCCTTCACAGAAGCCGGGCAGCCGGGAACGCCTGGCCTGCCCAGGGAGGAAGGCTGCCTGCTTCAGGGACCTGCCGAGCACCCAGGAACACCGGGTCAGCTCAGGGTGGAACGAAAACCACCTGCTTCCCTGTTCTGTTATCGCTCCTTTCTCTTCCCAGAAGTGCCCGTTGTTAGTTAGATGAGCCCTTTGAATGTGTGTGGCTAACCCTAAAGTTTATCCTGCTCCTTGCTTGTCCACAGGACGGTCCTTCTGTTGGCTATTGTTTTCTATCTAATAAAGGTAAGACTGTGGAGTTGCTCGTGGCAGCAGGCCTTTTCCACTGTTGTCCCCTGCTCCCAATCCCTTGCAGCTGACTTGTTTGTGCCTCATTCTTCTCCCGTTGCCGACTGGAAGCGGCAGGAAATCTTTTAAAAATGTAGTTTAAGGATCATTTTTCCTGCCACATAATATTCATCTATTTCTTCTAATATTAAGCTGCTTTTTAAAATTTATGTGTAGAAAACCACACTGCTTACTGCCAGAAAAGTCTCCAACGGTTTGCATAGAAGTTACGTACCAGAGGTGCCTGGGTGGCTCAGTCAATCAAGCATCCAACTCTTGTTATCAGCTCAGGTCATGATCTCAGGGTTGTGAGATCAAGTCCCGTTTCAGACTCCAAGGTGGGCGTCCAGCAAGCTCAAGATTCACTCTCTCCTCCCCTCCCCATCTTGTCCCAACCCTCCACCCCCCCCAAAAAAGTTATGTACCACTTTGTGAAATGGTAATGGATACTAATCACATGACTCACATGTCCTTCTCCCAGGAGAAATAGCCAATTTGCAACCAAATATTATCAATGTCATTAAGATCCTAGGATCATATATTCGGGATGAGATACAAGATTCTTTCCCACTAAGTTTGAAGCGCCACACCAACCTTCTTAAGCCAGACAAACAGAATCACATCATTTGGACAATGATGTTGCATTCACTTTATTGCTTCCCTGAAACCATGTCTGCAAGATCACCAGTGGCCTCCTTCTTGCTAAATCTGTCCACTGAACACTTTTCACTTTACCTTAATTAACTTTTACCTTTTCTCTCCTTCTATCCTCTCTTGTTGCGCTACTTTTTAGAAATTTCCTCAACTTTTTCTCCCAATTATTTTGGTGAATGTTTTATTTGAGCAATCATCTCTAATTTCCAAGTGTTCCTCTTTGTCTCAAATGGCATCTTGTTCTCCTTTTATGAAGGCAATAGCTTCCTTAAATCTAAGGACAACAGTTCTCACTGTTGTTTTTAAATTCTTTTTACTTCCCAGGATTCTCTTTTTCTTCAGGGGTCAGTTTTCTATGATTATCTTTCACTCTTTTCTTTTCCATGTTTGTGAGCCTCCTCAAATATAAAGCTGACCAGCAGCAGAATTTGCCAATTCACAGGCTTCCCCTTGGGGTGAAGAGAAGAGAACCAGATATATTTATGGGCCATCAAATTGACAGGATGTGAAGGGCTCTCCTCCAGAATGATAACACCCTCTGTAACAGCTCAAGTTCTCTCAAAATACTGGTTCAATTTCTTTAGAAAAGAATACCCTGGGTTTTTAGTGTATTGCTGTTACTGTTTTTGCCTAGAGAAAAATGTTTAGTTGCTAGACCTTCTGAAGGAAAAAAGAAGACTATGTGTCCTTATTTAAACAGGCCTTTAGGGATGCCTGGGTGGCTCAGTTGGTTAAGCAGCTGCCTTGGGCTCAGGTCATGATCCCAGCGTCCTGGGATCGAGTCCCACATCGGGCTCCTTGCTCAGCAGGGAGCCTGCTTCTCCCTCTGCCTCTGCCTGCCATTCTGTCTGCCTGTGCTCGCTCTCCCCCCCCCTCTGATAAATAAATAAAATCTCTCTAAAAAAAAAAAAATTGGTTAAACAGGCCTTTAAAGATAAACCTTCAATTCTCTGCTTTCTGTACCTTCACTCCCACTCTCTATACCTGCTATCTCTGAACTTGCAATCTAGAACCTTTCTGGAACATTTTAGGCAGGCCAGCTCCTTTCTGGGCTGCAACCTCTTCTGCAGACATTATGGCTGACATTTTCTCTGCTCGGCTCAACCAATCCTTAATTTGTTTTGGAGCAGTAGAATCAGTATCTTTGTCATTTCTTCCCTTGTAAGTTAGGAACATCAGTATTGTGTCTCTCCTGACTACTTGTCAGTCTTTGCTAATGCAAGATGAGATCTGAAATTTGAAATCCACATAATTATTGTCTTGTATGTGTATTTTCTCATTCTAGCCATTAGCAAACATATCTTTAACAATTGTAACATGTGTGATTACTTTCTGAATCTTTGTATATTTGAAAATAGTTTTCTGCAGCTTTCACACATTGATAAAAACTTGGATGCATACTTTGGCCAAACCTTTTTTTTCCTCATAGTTCTATTACTATGTAGTGCTTCATATTATAAAGGTTACTCTATCTGGTGTTTAGTATAGTAGAGGTGAAATCTGAATTCAGCTTGATTTTTGATCCTCTGTATGAAAACTTTCAGGAATTCAGGGTTTTGCATCAATGTTTTGTCTATGAAGTTCAAACATTTTTGTAAGGACATGTTGGAAAGCAAGTCTTACTCTACTTATTCTCTCTGGGAATTACTGAGGGCTACCAAATGCTGATTCAATCCTTCTTCCACTTGGGAAAGTTTTCTTCTGTATATCTATTATTATTACTTGGATACCACTGATACTCTAGATACTGATGGTTTCATTATCTATTCTCGGTCTTCCATACTGATCGACTTTGCTATCAGTGTATGTTCATCTCTTGGGTGATTTCCTCTGCATTCTAAAGGTGATGTTCAACTCTTTTCATAGTAACAGATGCGATTTTTTTGCACTCTCAGTTATGTTCTTTCTTCTTTCTGAAAAAGATTTCAAAATGTTCTTCTATTTCCTTTAATAGATCATTTTTCAAAGTATACTTTCAGGGCAATGGTCCTTTTTTCTCAAGTTACAGAAACTTTTTAAAGACCCCATGCTGGTTTTATTTGTTTGCCTGTTTGCTCATCCTTTACTGAAGAAAGTTTTATCTGGCTTCTTTCTTCTGAAGGATAAGTTGCAAATATCGCTCTTAATCCTGTGAACTCTTCCCACCCCGAATAAATACATCCTGCATTTCCTGTCACGTGTATGCTAACAGAATTCTCCTCTCAGATCTCAACATGGGAAAAAAAGGTGATCATTTATAGTCACACATACACATCTATATTGTAAACTAATATGTAGACTATATTTCATTTTTCAAGATTATCATGAAAATATCTACCCTCCAACACACTCTTCTGCAATGTAACCTTACCTCCACCACCCCCATCAAGAGGAGGAGTCTTAAAAAAAAAAAAGTGGGATTATGGACATTGGGGAGGGTATGTGCTTTGGTGAGTGTTGTGAAGTGTGTAAACCTGGTGATTCACAGACCTGTACCCCTGGGGATAAAAATATATGTTTATAAAAAATAAAAAATTTAAAAAAAAAAGAGGAGGAGTCTAATACCCCTCCCTTGAATATGGGAGGGGCCTCCCATATTCATTTCTGTCAACAAATGGAACAGAAGTAACATGATTTCTGAAACTACACTGTGTCAGAAAAGGCCATGTATCTTCCGTCTGCTTAATCTCCAGATTCTCCCATTTGGAACCCAGCTGCCATACTGTGAGAACTCTGAGTCACATGGAGAGGCCATATACAGATGCTCTGGTTGACATTTTCAATGGAGCCCAACCTTTAAGTCATCCCAACCGAGGTGTCAAACATATGAGTGAAGAAGCCTCAAGATCATTTTGCCCTCAGCCATTTGGAGATCTCATTCACTGTGGAGAGAGAGTAACCACCGAAATTACTAATTCACAGAATCCATGAGCATAATTCAATGGTTGCTGCTTAAGCCACTAAGTGTGGGGAAAGTCTGTTACTCAGCTATTTCCTTACACAACGCAGCCATTAATACAGTGTAATTTGGGGGTGCCTGGGTGGCTCAGTGGGTTAAGCCTCTGCCTTCGGTTCAGGTCACGATCTCAGGGTCCTGGGATCAAGCCTCACATTGGGTTCTCTGCTCAGGAGGGAGCCTGCTTACCCTCTCTCTCTGCCTTCCTCTCTGACTACTTGTGAAGTCTCTCTGTCAAATAAAGAAATCTTTAAAAAAAAATACAGTGTAATTTTGATAGGGCGGGAAGAAATCAACTCTTGGTTCTGCTGTTTGGTGTATATTACTAGTTATTAGACTCTGAGAAAGTTTAAAGAAGGCTAAAACTCCTACTTTACTATCTCTTCTTATCTCTCTCTTTTCTATGGCTGACTTCATGCCCCAGGATATAATGTTTCGTTGTCAGCTTCAACACTCAGCCTTTTGCATGATTGAAAAGACAGAAAGGTCATTTTGCCTCAGAAAGGAATTCCCATGTGCTGAGGCTTATTCCCATGGCTTTCTCAGTGGTATGGGCCTCGTGGGGCATCAGTGGCTTCAGTGGAGGCCCCTCACTGTCTTTTCCCTCTCTGGCCCTGCCAATCTGTTTTGGGGGTTAAACATGCAAAATGAAAAAAGAAATGCAAAATGTGTTCAACAGACAGTTGTTTCATTCCTATCCCAGCTTCACTGTTAGTGAAAACAGGCCCCACCAACTGATAAGCCATGAAGCTTCAATATGGATAAAGAGTTTTCTTAGAGCAAGACATTCTACATAGTAAGAAAATTATTTTTATTATTTAAAATTTTTGAGGCAACTGACTGAATAAAGTGTTTCCCCCAGAAGGACATAAATTTTGTCCCATTAGATCACCTGCAGAGTAAACATAGCTTAGCACTCTGTCACGAACATGGCACCAACTCGAATATAAAATGTCAAAGAGGTACCACAGGACCGTATAATTCACTCTCGAAAAAGCACTGTCTCTACGACTCATAAATACATTACACCCCTTCTGTGAACCTTTATTATTTTTAACCCAGACCGTATCTTGGGAGTGACTTGTTTCAAAAGTTTATGACTCACCGTGTAAAGTAATGTTTTCTTCTATTTGTCCTAAATTTCTCCTCTTTCAGGCTTCAAAGAGTCTTCCTGCCCATCCTTGTGCTTTGGAATTTGGTGAACACAAACATACTGATGCCCTTCGTGGCTTTATCGACTTTGATCATCTCCCCATACACCCTTCATCTCTGTGGGCTGAAAGTCTTAATCTTCTTAGTTTGACCTCATGTTTCAGCCCACATATTCCCTTAATTCTTTCATCTGCCCTTTACTGGCCCTTCTAAGAATCATATTTCTTTGTTAAGGGGTACTAACCTTGGACACTATTTCAAGAGCAGGTGTTCCCAGCCTTATCTTTAACTCTCTCCAGTGGGCTATTCAATCAAGCATGCTTATATGTTTTCAGGAGGGTGGGCGCAAACTGGAAGAGAAAAATATTTCAAAGTCAATGTCAGAGCACAGTTTGGAAATATTTTGTCGCCCAAATGATGCAAGGGAAAACTACTCCCTGGGCTCCTTTAGTATCTATTCAAACTTGAATGGCATGATTTCCAAAGCATGTGGGAGCTACAGCGGTAGGCACTGTAGAAAAACAAAGGGCCTATTTTTATACACAATGTTCCAAGAGGGGGAGGAAACACAAAAAACAGAAAAACAACCCTAAATTTTGCACATAGGGAAAAAATCAAAATTGGATGACAGCTTCATTTTGATATTTTGGTTCTCAGAAGCTGTTGTTTTTGTAGAAATGGGGAAAAAATAAACAAATGGAACAGAAGGTGTTATACACAGGAGGAATATAAACACAGGCTCGTGGTATGTTAGTGCTTAGAGGAGAACTCCAAAGTTCCAACACAATAGGGGGTTTCTAAAACACAGCCTATAGCCAGAGATGAGCTGCCACTCTGAGATGCATCTGGAGGGCTGGTTTCACAAGCCCTTGGAGACCCTCCTCCTGGAAATACTGATGCAATAAATCAAGGGTAAGGTCTAGGGGGAAGGGTCTGCATACTTTTTAATTCATCAGAAAAATCTGATACATCCACAGGTCTGTGGAATACTAATTATACCAGTGACTTCCAAATTGTTACTTGTCTGTGTTTTCACTGCTTTTTGTTCTCTCAACAGAACCCTCCTCTGATATGAAGTCCCACACACAAATGAAACATACATCTATCAGAATGGCTCCCCTATTGAAGAAAGGGTGGCACAGCTCCTTTTCAACTGTACATACTCCTTCTCTAAGTGACCCAACAGTATCACCAGGGATTTCTGAAGGTGACACAGACACAGCATCAAGACAATTGTTCTTGTCTCTTCCCTTAATTATACTGATGAGAAGGTTGGAGCTCAGAGACCTAGCATCTACCAAGTTCACACAGTACAAGAGAAGGCAGGTCAACTAGAATCCAAAACAAAATCCCAGGCTATGTGTATAACCCCTCTACAGGTGTCCACCTACAGCCACTGAGTGTACTGGGATGTGCACAAGTCCATGGTTAGCTCCTCACCAGTACCGGACTGAGGTCCCCTCGCCTTCACAGTCCTCCAGGCTGTTCACTCTCCCAGAAGTTGGAGCTGGTCCCTCGCCTCATGGATACCCTTCAGATAGTCTAAGGGGCCTGTCTACATTCATCTTCTTAAGGAAAGCCACCTCAGTGACAACTCCAGGGGCTTCCTGTGGCCTCCCATAGCTGAAGCTTCTGCTAAATCAGAAATAAAACAAAGCCCATACCTTTAATTCCCAAGACATGGTCCCTTCTTTTAGTTATCCTCATCCCTTTGATCAACTACCATCTGTTCTCTTTTTTTCTTTTTAACAGAGTATTTGTATAGCTAATGAATATATGCAATGTGTATGTAAGTTATGAATGAAGCACAATAAAACACATTCCCCCAAAACTTCCACCTAACTTAAGAAACAGAATATTGCCACGGGAAGCTTCTGCGTGCTCCTCCCCAAAGCCATTCTGGTGTTCCTACCCCTCTATGGCTGCAACTATAATCCTGAGCTTTGGTTTGTTATCCTTCTTTTATATTAACATAGAGATTTACCACAAATAGCTGAATAACTAAACTTTCTATTATTTGGGTTTGCTTGGTTTTTGACTTTAAAAAGTGTCATCATGTTGTAATAATTCTTTTGTCTCACCTTTTACATTCATGTTTTGCACATTCACCCATGTTAAGACATGTAGGTATCATTCTTTCATTCGTCACTGCTGTCAGGTATCCCACATAGTGGGATTATACAAATACAGTTGACCCTTGAACAACATGGGTTTGAATTGCATGAGTATACTTCCAGACAGATTTTTTAAATAAATAAATACAATATACTACTACAAATGTATTTTCTCTTCCTCATGATTTTCTTAATAACAAATTTTCTTTTCCCTGGCTTACTTTATTGTAAGAATACAATATATAATACAGAAAACACATAGAAAATGCCTTAATTGACTGCTTATGTCATCAGTAGGACATCTAGTCAACAGTAAGGTACCAGTAGTTAAGTTTTGAGAGATTCAAAAGTTATATGAGGATTTTTGACTATAAAATCAGTGCCCCCAACTCCCAGATTGTTCAAGGGTCAACTGCACACCACCCACAAGCTGAGCGATCTCCACTGTCACCATCTACCCCAAGCTACCTTCACTGCTCTCTTGAATTGCTACAACAATCTCGGGATTCCCTTACTCTTCATTCAGAGTCAAAGTCAGTCTTTACAATGACCTTAAAGGGTCTATCCAATATGGCCCTTTGTTACCTCTCTAATGTCAGCTCCTACTTTCTCCCCCTTGCTTACACTGCTTATATTTCTGTGGCCTCTTTGCTCCTCATCAAACATACCAGACACCCTCTTGTTATAGGATGTTTGCACTGGATATCCCCTCTACTTGTATTGTTCTTCTCCTTGATACTATATGGCTTACTCACCTCCTTAAATCTTTATTCTAATACCACCTTCTCAATAATACCCACTTTGACACTACCATGCCTTCCCTCCTATGAACTCCTACTCCTCCTTACTGTGATATATTTTCTTTTCTATAACATCATTTTCTAACATAATATATAATTTATTTATTATGTTTATTATCTGGTTTCCTACTAAAATGTAAACTCTACAGATAGAATTTTTTTTAATTTTTCTGTTCAGTAATAGATTTCTAAAACCCAAAATCAATGCCCAACACATAGAAAGAAATTGAAACACATGTGATGAGTGATTAGTGAATGAATGCTTCTGTTTTCTAGTACTTTCTTTAGGAAAAAGTAAATCTGAAAGAAACTTGTTTTACCTTTTGTATCTGTCCATCCTTAGCTTTGTTATTATTCTCATGTATGTCTGCTTGGTTTGCCCAAGAATATCTCATTTTATAATATAAGAAGTTTCTCATTTCTTCAGGTAATCAATCTGTCTTTCTTGCTTCTCTTTCCTCCACTGCTCCTATTCTGCTGGCAAGACTGAAGCATGTTTGACAGACCACTCCAGCTGACTTTCTAGGCAAAACTGATTCCCAAAGATAAAGCATCCCAGATGCAGGCCTTCTGAATTGCTCTTCTATACTTTCAATCTACAAAGTTTTATGGAATTCTTTCTCCACTGCAGTCCAAGAATATGGCATATGCTCTTTATACTAAGGGTCCCTTTTCTCTTTTCTGCCTGCCATCCCTTCTTCTTTCTTTTTAAATAAAATCTAATACTTCCCCATGGGTGAAGCCACCATTGGAGCTCTGGAAGACCAAACCCATGCCCATAGCTTATATAGTTAACAATCCAGAGCCAATGTGAGACCATATGGTGGTCATGATCCTAAAGAGTCCTGGGCAGAGAAAATAAAATCTAAGAGGTTAGCTCCCTTCTTGACCTGAAGATCAGCATTAGAAGGCCTTAATTTGGGGCCATCCATCTCTGCCACCTGGCACTTATCACTGAAAGCCAGAGCTCAGAAGGGCACAGGGAACTCAGCCATCTTCTAGCAATTTGAAATTGCCCCAAAATATCTGGCCAAGAAACGGGGCAGATTCTCCACCAGGAAGGGGAAGATGGCAAGTCGGGTGTGCCTAGGTCCTCTCCTGAACTCACCATGAGATGAGCCTCTTCTCCTTCCGTGAGCAGAGGAGAGTGAGAAAGCATCAGGGCTGGGCAGGATGTCTCATGAGTGTTCCTCCACATGGAGGAAACTTCAGGAAGGTGAGTTAGTGTTTTTACCTACACCAGAATAGTAAAGGGATAAACAGAATTGATTTGTGTAGGTCCGCATTCCTGCCTCCTGAATGCCACTATGCTCTGCTGTGCTTTCCCTTTCATCTTTTACCTATGTAATTATTTTTTTAACATGGTCTTGATACATGAAGCCATTAATGACATTGGGTCAGGGAACTAGTCCATCTGAGTCACCACCACAATGCCAGAACCTAGCACGGTGCCTGGCACATAAAGACCATTTCATCAATATTTGTTATGTCAACAGTTCAGATCAAATAGACTTCATTTTGATAAGAAGAAAACCATTTTTACCTGACATATCCATTACTAAGACTCAGTACACAGTTTGATTGTTTGTTTTTATATTTGGAGGCTTAAATTAGCCCAGTATTTGTTGTGGGACCCCCTTCCCTTTGTATTTGGAGATGAAAGCACAGGCTGTGAAACGGCAGGTGTTACCATTAATAAAAGAAGTCACTGAATGCAATGAGGCATTCAAGGGTTTTCTCACTGACAACTGTACTGTTTCAAAATATTCCTAAGTAACAATCTAAGATTCATTCGTGCAAGGAAAAACTATATTTATAATTATCCCAAATATACCTCCCACAGTGTTTCTACCATTTCTCCAAAATAAAATCTCCCTTCCTTTCTCCCATGAAGCATGTGTCCTTCTGAATCATAAGAATGGATTTTGTCACTGTTCAGGCCCTGACTAATGGTTTTAAGTTTCTGACTTGTGCTATAGAATAAACTGTGTACTTTCATATCAAATTTTTTTAAAGATTTTATTTATTTATTTGACAGAGAGAGATCACAAGTAGGCAGAGAGGCAGGCAGAGAGAGCAGGAAGCAGGCTCCCTGCTGAGCAGAGAGCCCAATGTGGGGGCTGGATCCCAGGTGCCCCCTTTCATATGGAATTTAAAAGAGCATTTCAAAAGGAGTTTGTGGGACAATGTATACACAAGCATGCAATGAGATGAAGCTGCTGTAGGGCCACTTAGCTCATGCGGAATAAAACACAATTCAGAAAATACAACTCGAACTTTGATGAAAATGTCATTTAAATATAGGGGTTCTCCACTTACCATCCCAACTCATAGGAATTTTTCAGATGTTGAATTGGCAATTTGTTAAGGCTTGCTTTAGAGGAAGAGTCCTAAAAAGCATTATGTATGTCTCTCCCTAACTTCTAAGTGTGTGTGTGTCTGTGTCTGTGTGTGTCTGTATGTTTATGAATCCTCAAATGTTCTCTCTGCTGAGAACTAACTTCTCCCTGGCCTATTTAATCAGATCTTATGAAGTGGAGGGCTAGGTGGGGAACACTGTTTGACCCTTCACTGCCCTTCTGACTTCCATGCTCATTTTTACTTCATTCCTAAGTTTCTTCAAAGTGTAGTTCACATTTACTTCACCACACCCCTGCTTCTTGTGCCTTCCTTGACTCACTACAAGACTGACTCCCTTTCCACCAGCCTACCAACATGCACTGGCAAAAGTCCTATCCCCGAACTCTCTGAATTTAATCATGAACCTTTCTGGAAACTCCTTTCCCAGCTCCCTAGCAATCACCTCTCTCTCATCTTTCTATTGGTCTGACCATCTCTTTCCAGTGATCCTCACCAAAGCCTCTGGCCTTTCTGGAGTTCTCCTCTGACTCTATTACCTTGCCTTAAGCAATTCCACGCCCTCCCTATGTCCATCCTGATGATTCCCAAACCCAATTTTGGCCCAGTTTTTATCCCTCCACTCAGAACAGGCACCTCAAGCTCACAGAACCAAGCTCAACTCACTGTCATCCCCAAATCTGTTCTTTCTCCAAAGCCAGAAGCCTGACTTGCCTGATGTGCAATATCACATCTGAGATATCTAGATATGTCTCAGCTCCGCGGTCTCTTCCTTATCCCTGCTGTCCATATCTTCATCCCAGTCCCTCATCTTCCTCCTCAGAATTGTTTAAGTGACCACTTATTCTCTCTCACCTCAACAATTTTACATCTATGCTCCTGCCACCAACTTAGTTACTAAAGATCTAAACTGGATTATATCACCTCTTTCTCCCCAGCATGTACAGAATAAGCCCAAGGTCACTGAAGGACTTTTGAGGTCCATCTTGATCTGATCCCTGCCCATTTTTTCACCATTGACTTGCCACCTCAGAATCTATCTTTTAGCAATTTATAGCTGCTTATAGTTCCCTAAGCACATATAACCACTAAGAATTTGCTTCGCGACACGCCTGAGAAACATCAAATTTCTTTATTTTTCTAGACGAAATTAAACCTGGCTCAGGCTTTCTTCACCAGTGTTGATGAGAAAGCCAATCCCCAGGACTGGAGTCCTGACCCTCAGGCCCCTCCTTCCAGTGAAGTCTGTAGGGATCCCAGGGCTCCCACAAGAAGATGCCCCAGCCCAGGTCCACAGGTTGCCCTTTCTATGAATGAACTTACCACCTCTGTCCAGGTCATCTGCAGGCCATGAGCACTGCTCATGCCAGAAGGTAGTAGTAAGAAGGGCACCTACTTGGACAGCACTTACTCTATCTATGCTTACTCTGTGCCACTATTCCAAGCAATTTGCATATATTAACTTATATATTCCTCATAGCAGCCTTACAAAGTAGGTACCAGCCCCGTTTTGCAGGTGGGGAAGTTAAGGCCCAAAGGTCAAGTACTTTGCCCAGGGTAAGTGGTAAGGCTGGGATCTGACTTATCAGACTGACTCTTGCTCTTAACTACTGTACTCTACACCTCTCCCAGCTCTTGGAGGCCTCTAGGACGGGCCACAGAGAAATTTCATCATTGCTCCCAAGGACTCACTGACCAGCCCCATACAAGCATCTGTGTCCCCCTTTCCCACCACCAGTTACCTTCATATCACACAGCAGAAGTAGGGCTGAGGAGTCTTGTTTCAACACTTCAAATCCATTACCAAGAATAAAAGAGAATGAATGACATAATAACTACACTACCCCACAACTCTTACTGTTCCCTCTACCTGAAAGTGTCTCCCCCTACCCAGGAAGGGAACTCTATGAAGCTCTTGCTCTTTTTTTTTTTTTTTTTTTAATACAGCTCCTTTTCTTTTTGGGTCTGCATCTGTACCTTGCACATACTTCTATTCTATTGTGCCTGCCACAATGCATTGGAATGTTTTTAGTATTGTTCATAGTAGTCTCTTTCTAAGACTGGGCTCCTCAGAGACAAGAGCTAGAGCTTATACAACTCTATCCCAGTCCCTAGCAAGATGCCTAGAACACTAATAAACACCCCAAGTTGTTTGATAATTGACGTAAATTATCAAACACCATACCATACCCATCATTACTTTACCACCTCTCCACCTTCACTGCTACCCCCTGGCTCCCTGCCACTGTCATTCCTCTCCTGGATTAGTTGACACAGCACTCCCGTGTGACAGCCAGGATAATCTCTCAAAATAAAAAACAGATAATGCCATTCAAAACCTTCCAGTGGTTTCCCACCACAATCAGAAAGCCCTACAATGGCCTACAAGATTCTATATGATCTATACCCTTTCTCCCTACCGACCTGATCTCCTCTCCTACTGTACTACTCATCTCTCCAGCCTCGGTGACCTCCTGTTGTTCCTCAAACACATCAGGCATATTCACACCTCAGGGCCTTTGTAATTCTGATGCCAGAATGTTCTCCCCATAAAATCTTCATAGCTCATGCCGACACTTCCTTTAAGTCTTTGTGCAAATACCACCTTCTCACTGAGGCCTTTCCTGATCACTCTACTAAATGCCTTACTTTATTTTCCTTCATAGAATTTTTCACATTCTGCACAATGCAATAATATAACATGTCTGTAATACACTGCATAATTTACTTATTTATCTTATTTATTACCTGTCTCCTCCACATTGAATGTAAGCTCCATGAAGACCTGGCACATTTTAGGCACTCAATACATCTGTGCTATATGACTGACTCTTAGACGAAGGAGCCCAAATCCAATTTCATCACTGCCACTAACTGGAGAAAGCATTCCATCTGTTCTCAGCTGCTTCAGCTTTGAAATAAGGGGGGACTTCAAGATCTCTGAGAAGGAGATTTATGGTGGAATAAGAAAAGAAAATCTAGGATTTTTTCCCACCCACTTTTTGTCTTTTGCACTCTTTAAGATAAAACTGGCAATCCAGATTACCAGTTTTTTGGTCTAAAACAATTGTGTAAACATTTATATGTGTGGGTGTGATGGAGAAAATGTGAACTCCCTGTTTTCACAGCCTTGTTTTTAAGGAGAAGAAGAGCATGGAGTCTTTGTAAGTTGATCCAGTAGTGGAGGAAGAAAAATGGAGAGAAGCAAGAAAGAATTCATTAATTTACACTAGAAAGGAAGGATCTGGAACTGTTCTTGGAAAAAGGAACTGATCCAGAGATATCAGAAAGTAGCCCAGCGTGGGAAGAGGTAAGGATGGGCATTTTAAAATAAAGCTTGGTAGGGCGCCTGGGTGGCTCAGTGGGTTAAGCCGCTGCCTTCGGCTCACATCATGATCTCAGGGTCCTGGGATCGAGTCCCACATCGGGCTCTCTGCTCAGCAGGGAGCCTGCTCCCTGCTTCCTCCTCTCTCTCTCTGCCTGCCTCTCTGCCTATTTGTGATCTCTCTCTGTCAAATAAATAAATAAAATCTTTAAAAAAAAAATTTGGTATAAGGAGAAGGATATCATGAGTCTTAGAAATTTAGAAAAGCCTGTGCTTCTGGGAGAACCCTGCCTTGTCTACAGCACAGATTCTAGCCTTCCATTGCTAGTAAGCTATTACAGAACTCTGTAAACTGTAGATAACTGATAGCAATTTAAAACAGTGCTTGTTGATTGACATGTAAATTCTCTCTGACAGAAGTGGGATGGACTTCCCTTTCCTACTGTGGGAAAGTCCAGTCTTATCTCCATTTATACATCCATTCTTCTATTCCTGATCTAGAAACGCATCTGTTCCTTGGATTCTTTCTTTGAACTGGTTGTGACATCTTACAAGTTCCCTCATTAATGAGTTAAAGAAAATCTTTAACAAATATTCATTGTGTATTGGTATGAGAGGCATAATTTTATCTTTTTGAAGAATATATCCTTCAATTAAATGTATGAAGAGATTTTTTAAAATGTTTTATATTGTGGGGCACCTGAGTGGCTCAGTGGGTTAAAGCCTCTGCCTTCGGCTCAGGTCATGATCTCAGGTCCTGGGATCCAGCCCCACATCGGGCTCTCTGCTCAGTGGGGAGCCTGCTTCCTCCTTTCTCTCAGCCTGCTTCTCTGCCTGTTTGTGATCTCTGTCTGTCAAATAAATAAATAAAATCTTAAAAAAAAAAAGATGTTTTACATTGTATCGTGCAATATTAGCAAGAAAATAGAAAATTTAGTTGTTTTTATTTTTCATATGTCTCTGGGCTGAGAATGACCTTAAAGTGGCCAAATTATATTTGGATAAATGGAGATGATACACAGTTCCAGAGTTTTAGGAAACAGACAATCCCAAACTGGTTTCACTGACTTCAGATTCTTTTCCTTCAATCCTGTCTGCATAATTTGGCTAAAGTAATCTAAAAGATAATTTTGATCATGTCAGTCCCCTGGTAAAATACCACGAACCGTTCTTCACAGCCTGTTGGGTGAAGCTCAGGAATCTTCATGTGGCATTCCAGGCCCAGGCTGTAATGCGTCTTAAGTACATTCCACCTTTCCCTGCCTCAGCTCTCCACACAACAGGAATCTTCTACACCAGCCACTTACTCACTCAAAACCCATGAGTTTGCACCCTAGGATCGTGTATGTGACATCTATTCTCTACTTGCAGAAATGACATTCATTCATCATCCCTCAAGGCTCAGATCATGTCTCCCATCTTCATCCCAGAGCAACTCCTTTTTTGAATACACTGAACAACTTGTCTATTTTCTCATGTATCATATACTGTTCTAATGTTCACATCTAATTAGATTGTAAACTACTAATGATCATACCATGTTTTATATTTTATTTGTATTCCCCATGACTTAACCCAGGATTAAGCATATGGTAATAAGAATCTATTGATCCCTATAAGAATTAGCCTCTGGGAGAGAAATCCAATCCTTTGCTCCAGCAGTGAGTGGCCTGATATTTGATGAGGCATTACACACATCATACACACTCTCACACATACCACACACACAACACACACACACACACACACACACACACACACACACCATCATACACCCCCCCCCCAGGTATCATACACTACACACCATACCACATACACACCCCCACACACATCATACACCATACACCATACCAAACACACACACACTCCACACCACACACATACTACACACAACCCACATATACACACATACACATAATACAGTGAGAAAGCATCACAAATACTCCTCTAACCAGAATTCCTATCCCCCTGCTTTGGATCTTTCCTAGGTTCCCACAAACAGCTATTCACTCAAATCCTCCAGGTGATTCCAACCTGAAATGTATTCCAGGAATTGCAGCACATCCAGAAGTCTCTTGATTGGATGCCCTTCCCCTACCCAAGCTTTCTAGGAAGGGCTCCTCTGCTGTGCCCCTATTTCTAGACTCAGTCCCACAGGGCTCTGAGAGGCTGCAGTCCATCCCATCTACCCAGCACTCACTAAGCTCCTGCCCCAACCTTTGCGCATTCTCTTCTATTCTCCACACTGGCCAGTGGCAAAGCTCCGTCATTTATGCAAATCCCTGCTGCCCTTAATGTGTGCAGGGCCTCAGCCAGACCCTGGGTGAGATATAATAATGAATAAGACATTATCCTTGCCCTCCAGGCGCTTACAGGCTAATAATACCTATAGAACTAATTAACTTTTAAGGGAAAAAGAGATAATATCTTCAGTTGACTCATTTTTGCTCACATTCAGGTTAGACAAAGCTGCATGAATTGCTTGTTGGTCTTTGTGAACAAGTACTAAGAAAAAACCACTGCCAAATCAATACATTTTAATTGGAAGTGTTTATGAAACCCAGGAGAGTTTCCTAAATGTATTAATTGCTTCCCAAGGAAATATAAAATTCACAATTACTAAAACCATGAAAATTAATACAATGACAGCTCTAAAATATTGCTTTGTAAACTGGTGCTAAATGCATAAAAATAAACCAATTGACCTTTTTAAAAGTTTTTAAAAAAATAGCTCTAAACGATCAGCATACAAGAATTGTTTGCCTTGAGACTAACCAACTTACTTTGGGCAGTATATTAATGCACTGTAATTCATTTACAAGCAATTTCTTCAACTGTATCATTAGTTTCAGAAAAGTTATTTCAACAAAGAAAGTAACTAAAAGGTTAGATGTGAATATTCTTCCCTTCTTCTCATACCCACAATATATTAGCACAGGTAAAAAAAAAAAAATCTCTATTAGTCTGAACTTAGACTTTAAAAAGTAGTTTCAAGTGAAAATAGCAATTATCTATATTCTAAGATTCTTTTTCATTTGAAGCTCCCACTGAATTGCATCAGAAAATATGCTGAGGTCTGCTTCTCCATAAAATGCTGTCCACGCAGAGCTTTTAAAACTTGAAATTGCTTCTCCCAGAAAAGAGCCTTCTTGTTCACGTGGTCACTCATTCAATAAACCCTTCTGAGTAGTTTCCATATATGCCTCCCACTATGTAAGGTACTAGGAGGTAAAGGCAGAAAGACCTAGACCCCAGCCTCAGAAAGTACACAGTCTTAGGAGAATGGGGATATTTCTTTACTGGGAAGGGGGAGCCCAGGATAGGTAACACTTAAGTCTGTTCAGAGAAGACTAAGCATCTCAACTGAGAATTGAACAATAAAGATGATGCTGCCAGGCAGTCAAGACAGGTAAAGGGCATTCCAAGAGAAGGACAGCATGGGTGAAAAGTAAAAAGACCTGAGAAAGTATGGCAGGGTCAGAGAAGAGCAAGCAGCTCAGACCAGACCTTAAGAATATGGAGGCAACTGGTAGGACACATGTGGCTAGATAAGCAAGCAGAGGGCAAATAAAGATGACTAATTCTAGGCACTATGTATGTGCCAGGCATGGTGATAGGTGCTCATATGAAGCATTTATATTATTATTATTAAATAATCTCCCTTTGAGTTAAGTACTATTATGAAACCAATTTCACTGATGAGTAAAGTAAAGCACAAAAAGGTTTCTTGTTCAAGGTCTCATGGCTAGTCAGTAGCTTGGTAACCAGGCATTCTTTCTCCAGAGTCCACAAGCTTAGCCACTTTTCACTAGGAGGCTCCTATACACCAGACGTAGGAGGTGAGAAAGAACAGATCTTTCAGGCCATGGGAAGCCACTGATGGATGAGTGTGGGAGATATAGCACAGATGTGTGTAATAAAATGGTGCTCTAGAAGACAGTTGTTGCAGTTTTGCTCTTTTGTACAATGGGGGCGGAGAAGGGGCCAGGAAGAGGGCAGAGTACAAAGGCCAGAATCCCAGTCATGAAGAAAAGACAACTCTTGGGAAAAGAGAAAACAGAGACCTGACCTGGGCAGTAGCTGCAGAGGCAGAGAGGAAGGGTTAATACCCAGCATGTTCGGGAGGTGGAGCCAGAAGACAGGGCAACCCTGAAGAGGACTCAGAAGAAAACAGAAGCAGATGCATATTAGGAATGGAATACCTCTTTCCCACTCCTGATGTTTCTTGAAACATGAACAAAGAACATCAATTAATATAAAACTATAGGCCTTTCTCTTCCCTTTTACTCCCTGGCCCCTTGAGCTACAGAAATTTATCTGCTGTGGAATCTGGTAGAGAAACAGAGCATACCCTTCCTCTTCCCTTTATCTTGAGGGCAACAGATCTTGCGAATCACACGTTCTATTCTGCATTTCCACGAAGCAGGGAGGTTCACAGTTGTAGATGTAACCTTGACCCCCAACCACTGGTGCATGAACCAGAAACTTTGAGAAAGAAGACAAATGGTGGCAATCGAAGGTACCTAAGTCTTGGTGCTCTGGTAGAGTCTGAGATTTAGGGCTGTTTGCTGGCATTTAGCAGCTTAAATGGTCCATGTTGTTGTTGTTGCTGCTGCTGTTTTTCGACAAAACCTTTATTAACATTTTGAACAGCCACTGAGAAAACCAGCTAATCAGCTATTACTGGAACTAATTTCAAAACTTAAATTGGCAAAAATGGCTAGAGTGCAGAATAATGCCATCACTGGGCACTGTGAATGCCAGACAGAAGAACTAACAGCTACCCTTCAGATGGAGAATCAGGTGCAGGATTGACTCTTTCTATTGTTGTAGTCAGAAAGATTGGGACTATCTTCTAGCTGCCTGCCTGCAAAGATGAGCCTCTGATGGTCCAGGGAGATGATTTCTTTATCCTGGCTCTTAACTTTCACATTTTCAGTAGTGTCACTGGGACCTGCCTCCAGAGTAATGATCTTTCCAGACATGGTCTTCAGGAAGATTTGCATTTTGATCTCTCAGCAAATGGAAAGAATGCAAATCCAACCACTCTGAGTTACCTCAACACCAACACAATACCACTTTGAAGCTAGTTTTGACAGTTAGGCAGTTGACTTTCAACTGTTACACCTGGACAAAGACCATGTATGGTTTCCCCCTGGCTAGTCTTTGCACACTATGGTGGCTCTGTCTACAAGCAAGTAACTTTCTCCGGAGGCAGAGTGGCACATACAGGACCCTACCAAAGGCCACCAAAGGGGAGAGCCTTAGCACTGCAACAGGCCAGGGAGGATAGGTGGAGGGATGCGAAAAATATTTACCCCTTTAAAACTGCAAAGCAGCTGAGCTTGGCCACTTACAGAGGAGCTCTGCTAAGGTCTGGTTTCCAGGGGTTAGTGCCATGTAAGTAGGCAGTATAAAAAGGGGAAAAAAAATACAAAGGTTTCAAATGTATGTGATAAGAAAGGGGAAAAAATAGCTCTAAAACGATCTTCAAACAACTGTCTTTGTTGCAAATTTGTATTCTTTGTCAGAGGGCCCCAATGCCTCAGAGAGCATGTAAAGGCAGGAGCCACACACATAGTGGTGTTCTCCCCCAGGTTGATTAAATTCCCCGTGCCCAAACTAGCTGACTGCTTGCTGTTATTTCTCCCATTGTGTTTAAGGTCACACATTGTGTGTTTCAGAAAGCAGACAACAGCCACCAGCTTCCTGATAAACCAAACCCTTTCTCTTCTGGTCCTCCACACAATGACTAGTGTGCTTCTGCTCCAGCCTTTGGCAACTCTAAGTACAAGGTTCTGGGAATATAATTTTGCCCAGGATAGGGGATAATGGTTTAAGGGCTAGCGGCTGGCTTATTTTCTAACCAGTTATCTTGGGCATCCTCTTAACTCTTTAAATTCTTTACATCTGATGTTCACGGACACCTGGAATTCCAAATTCCAACTTGCAAGGCACATAGAAACGTGCCTAGTCTCACCAGATTCCACCTAGGCTACACCTTCTGGAAAATCCCCAGGTCTTTCCTGAGTCAAGAACACCTCTCCCTAAGACTGACCAAAATAGCAAACTGAGGAGAATGGATTCAACTTCCATGGACTTTCACATCATGGTGGCAATAAAATATGATTTTGGACTTCAATTCCTCTAGGTTTTACCAAGTCTTTAGATTTTGATTTCTCCTTAGATATTTTATAGGGGATTGATATTAATTTTAGAGGCATTTTGATGATGTTATTTTTATTTTTTGTAGTATCATAATGTTGTAATTTAATCTCATAGTAGGACATGAGCAATGTGCCATCATTCAGATGACAGAAAACAGAGCAAGGCGGAAATAGTCAGCCTTGGGAACAGAGTAACCGACAAGATCATTCAGTTAGGGGACTTGTCTCATCCATGTCAGGGTAAACTTGTTTACCCTGTTTGAGTAAACTTCACTGCCCACTTGGGGCTCAAGGTTGATGCCTACAGGAGCAAGGCTGGCCCAGGAGGACAGGTCTCAAGAAATGAGAGCAGGTTGATCCAACAAGCTGCTCCTCCTTCCCCTGAGCAGAAGAGCCTCACTCTGGCCTACCAGTGGTAAGGCTAAGAAAACGACAAAAAGATGGTAAGTAATCAAAAGGGGATACATCTTCATCTTCTTCACCCCCAATGTTTACCTTTAAGTGAAGAGCCATCAATTACCATAACATACCTGGCCTTGGTCCACCCTTTTGCCTTGAATCCCACCTTAGACCTAATAACAGAATCTCTTGGGGGTAGGCCCAGGCACCAAATGTTTTAAAAGCTCTACAGATGAGTCTACTGTGTAGGCAGAGCTGAGAACCAAAGAACTAAATGATCTCTAAAGGTACCTTCCAACTCTTAAGAAAAAAATAAATTGCTGTGATCTTAACCAGAAGTTAGAGGAAATGACTTTGAGGCCCTTGGGACATCCTTTCTAGTACCCCTGAGACTCAAATGCATAGTGTGCAATCAACCTTCTAATGGGAAAAAAATACATGAGCTTCTTGTGTTGGTCCCAAAGCTTGCCTCTTAGGGCTCCCCTACCAGGTCACTGCCACATAATCAACAGTAGCACTGTTCTGAACTGTAACTTGAGAGGGAAATAATCAAGAACAATCCAACTACACCACAGCCTAATCACAATGACTGATATTTCTAGGGCCGTGTTAATCAAGCCTTCATGTAGACAGACCCTTATGGTCAAACTGATTCTGGAATGATTCTGCCTCCACGGCTGGAATCTTTTATAAACTGAAATTCTCCATTCAGCCTTCCTTCTCACCTAAGTGCAAAATCCCTCCTAATGATAGCATCTGTTGTCTGCTGCAAACAGAGTTGATTATAGATGCTCTGAAAGGAATTTAAGTCCTTTCTCATGCTATTCAGGAGATAATAGTGTGATGAGAAGCAGGAACACTTATGATTAAAAAAAAATCTTAGGCTACACAATAAGTGCAATAATAAAGTAAAAAATATACTGTTGTATAAAACATTAATATTTGTCGGATTTTTTACCTCTTTCTTCACTACTAAATGCGGCCAATAACCATACATGCACTATCTCTTACAGAGCAGGTGTGCAGGTAACTGGTTACCAAGCAACATATTGGCTAGGGATTAGAGCACACAGTTGCATGGGCATAACTCTGAATAATGCAGACCTTGTTAAGTGATACATTTTTCATTATCCTAGTATCACATCAAGTTCTATACCCCCTTTTTTTCTTCTTCTTTAATCTTGGAAACATATTCCTATTAAGTACCTTGAAGAAATCTTACCATCAGATATTTCTTTTTTTTATTAAAAACAATGAAAAGAACAGATTCTGAAAAGAACAGATTCATTATATCTTATCCATCAAACTTGTTATCTACCTAAACATCTGTTCAGTTTTTGTTGTCGTGTTTAGAAAGAATAATTATCCAACAGACCTTATAAGAAATGAATTCCAGTGGAGCGAATGAACTTTACTAATGACTTGCATTTATAGCTCCTCAAGGAAAAAGTTACCTATTCTCATAATCCTGTTTATTCTTTCAAAATGAAAAGGTCTTTGGTGGTTATTTTAGATCTTAGAGGGTTTTTAAAAACTAGCTCTCGACAGCTTTCTGATCCTTAATAAATATGATCAAAATATATTTAAAATATTTGTCGCTCCTCAGTCCCTGAGCATGGATAAATGTCCCTGCTCTTTACTTTTACTTTCCTAATTTAAATATTAGTCTGCATTAAAAACTCAAAGTAGCAACTGGAAAATGTTTTGTTTATAGGAAAGTTCTCTGATACTTGTGATGACATCATTTGTTCTTTTTTTTCTTTAATCATAATTAAGTGAGGAGGCAGAGTTAGCAGCTGGAAGGAAGGAAGGAATTCAAAAGATGTCCCTAATTCCCCCATTCTTTGGAAACATTAGACAAGTAGGAAATCTTGTTGTAATTATATTAACTATCATTCTATATGTTCCCTAGAGCAGTTCAGTTTTTAAAGGCTTCCCTGGAATTATCTAAATGACCTGCCTACTCTACAGAAGGTACTCCCTTGTGGAAATGGTATCTGAAGTGATTTTGGTATAAAGGAACAAAATAACTATTCTTGTCCTTCATTTAAAGTTACATATCCATGATCTTAATTTTATCATCAAAAATTAAAAAAGACAAATACATTTTTTTGAACACGGAATGAAGCCAATGGCATTTAGTCTTTATGAGTACAGAGAAAAAAACAACTTAGCCCAATTCTTGGGCTTAATGTCATAGTTATGAATCTAGAGAAAAAGTACATTTTACACAGCCCTTTGGAGTTCATGCAAGGCTGTACACAACCGCTTGCCTCAGACAATGGAGCAGTGGGAACCTGCTTCTGACCTGGAGGCTTACTGAAGCTTAAACTGACAATTTTATAAAATTTCCAGCAGCTTTGTAACTGTGTCCATTATTTATGATTCAGCATCTTCAAATTCATCTAAAGTGTACTTAACATGAACAGAACACTAAAAAATGGCAAAGTAGGCAGCTTCAAATTTCTGAAGGGCAAGAGCTATGAAATCTCTACCTTCTCTCCCTACACACTCTTCTTTTAGGAAAGAAATACAATATTCTCCATACTGAGGGTAGGACTAGGCATCAACACATGGAAAATAAAATGGGTGTTTCTTTTCCTTCCATTTAAAATTTATATGTTTGGAAAAAATTTTTCAAATATAAAAAATAAAATTTGTATGCTTGATACCAACCTTATACCTAAAGTAAGTATCTGGGATCTGTACTGCTCCAAAAGAGCAAAGTGAAATAGCCACTTTTAGTTTTCAAGATGCTGCAGTAAGATACACGTAGAGCGGTCTCCCTCTCATCCACAGAGGATGCACCCCAAGACCCCCAGTGGATGCCTGAAAGTGTGGGTGCTGCTGAACCCTATATAGACCATGTTTTCTCCTATCCATACTTACATAATCACGTTTAATTTATAAATTAGGCATGGTAAGAGATTAACAACAATAACTAACAATCAAATAGAACAATTATCACAATGTACTGTAATAAAAGTTATGTGGACATGGTCCCTCTCTCACACGAACAAATACTTTATTGTCCTGTACTCACCCTCTTCTTGTGATGACGTGAGCCAGTAAAATGCCTACATGATGAGATGAAGGGAGGGAATGACGTCGGCTGTGACAAAGCATGACTACTGACCTGACAACTCGTCAGAAAGAGGACCATCTGCTTCTGGAATGGATTCACTGTGGGTAACTGACCCTGCAGAACAGCGAGACCCTGGGTAAGGGCATGCTATGGTTGTATTTTCTTCCTCCATCACTTATTTTTTCCCAGTCTACCTGGTTCTTTCCTGATAAGATTGTTGCTATGTTGTCAGATGTGAAAAGGTCTTTGGAGTTGTTTAATACACACACACACACACACACAACTTATAGGCTATGGGACCTGTTAAAGCTTTAATTTTGGTCTACGAAGTTTCTGCTAAAACTAAAAAGATATTCTTGTCAACCTCACCTTACTATTACAAGCTGGAGATTCAAGTATCATTATCTATGAACAGTCTTGTAACTTTAAAGTAGTTTCATGATAATTTCCTCATAAAAGTCATTTCCACCAAAATCACACTTGAAAGATACTCATTATAAGAAATCATAACATTCTGGGGCATCTGGGTGGTTCAGTGGGTTAAAGTCTCTGCCTTCAGCTCAGGTCACGATCTCAGGGTCTCGGGATGGAGCCCTGCGTCAGGCCCTCTGGCTCAGCAGGGAGCCTGCTTCCCTTCTGCTCACTCTGCCTGCCTCTCTGCCTACTTGTGATCTCTGTCAAATAAATAAACAAAAATCTTAAAAAAAAAAAAAAAAGAAATCATAACTTTCTTATTGCAGAAATGTGCACGGACCCAAAACAGATTTATACACATGCATTCCTGCTCTCCCCTCATTCATATAATTATATAATAAAGACATACACAAACTAGGTAAACATTTTTAGGCTAAATCCTTCCAGAAGTATTTATCATGCGTCCAGCAGGACTTGGCTTATCATCTCCTTTTTCCAAGAAAGACTCTTTTTAAAACTCTTTCCCTGAAGTAGTCTCCATTTCTCAGAATCAGGTAATAAATGAAAGGGAGAAAAGATGGTCTGTAAGCCTATCTTCTTTTGTGATCTTTCATGCAGAAATCAACTGGGTTACACTTCAGAGCTGAATCTTCAGACTCACAAATTAGCAAATATTGCCTAGCTGGTTGCTAATAAAAGGGCTACATACGTAACTGTTTTTTTCTTTACAACAGAAAGACATCAAAATTTTAAATTTATAATACATACAAATCAGTAATAAATTCGTATTATAGATCAATTCCAAAACAAACAAACAAAAAAAAATACCTTTGTGAGAACCAAACTGAAAGAATATCCCCCTCCATTAGTCTATTTGATCTTATGAGTCACCTTTCCTCCTCTTCCTGTTCGCCTAGAGCTGTCTGAGAGTCCTGGCCAAGTTAGTCTGTTTGCTTCATTCAGCAAAGAAAATGCTCAGTTTTGTCTTGAAGTCTGAATTTATTAAAAGGTATAGAACCTTCTACTCCAAACATCATTACAACTCTTTTCCCCAAAAAGTATAAATGCAATCTAAATGCTGTTCTTGGAGTGAACACTTAAATAATCACATTTTCAGTTTATTGCATTTCCTTATGAGGCTTGAATCTTTGCAGAAATAAGATGGGACAAAAATTATATTACTGAGAAAAATTATTAGAATGTCTACTATTCCCATATATAAAATGTCAGCCTCATGATTCATTAGCTTTTGTCAACTCTCCTGTGCACTTGAACATGGTAATCAGCAAAATCTTTCCTTTAATCTGCCAGGGTCTTGAGGGGCAGGGGTCAGGGGATGGGAACAAGAAAAATACAGAAAAATACAGGCCTGTGTTTAGGGGTGGTGACCTCAGAGGACTAGAGAACCCCCAAGATAAGACAGGAATGTTGCTCACTACACTCGAAAACCAGATGGTCTTTGTACGGTACTGTCTTCCTTTGTGACTAGTGAGCCAAGACTCTCCTGAGAAACAAGTAAAGGTGTCAGCATCCTGAAATGTACCTTCACCTTGCCAGGACTATTTTCTCATCTGTTAGATATATATTATTTGTCTCTGAACTATCAGAATGTGTCCTTGTCATTATCAACTCAAGTTTAGATTTCTATTTAGTATTTACAAATATGAATAAATGAGAACCAACATCCCAACATTTCTCAAGTATATATTTATATACTACTGAACATAGTACTCCTGGCAATTTTTTTTTTTTTTTTGAGAGACTGAAAGCATGCAAGCTGAGGTGAGGAGAGGCAGAGAGACAGACAGAATCTTTTTTTTTTTTTTTAATTTAAATTCAATTAGCCAACACATAGTATATCATTAGTTTCAGATGTAGAGTTCAGTAATTCATCAGTTGTATGTAACACCCAGTGCTCATCAAGTTACATGTGTTCCTTAATGCCCATGACCCAGTTATCCCAACCCCCACTCACCTCCCCTCCAGCAACCTTCAGTTTGTTTCTTAGAGTTAAGAGTCTCTCATGGTTTTTCTCCCTTTCTAATTTCTTCCCATTCAGTTTTCCCTTCCTTCCCCTATGCTGTTTCTTATGTTCCACATATGAGTGAAACCATATAATTATCTCTCTCTGATTGCCTTATTTCATTTAGCATAATACCCTCCAGTTCCATCCACACTGATATAAATGGTAAAATTTCATCCTTTCTGATGGCTGAGTAATATTTCATTGTATATATTACCATATCTTCTCTATCCATTCATCCATATATCAGTGGACATCTGGGCCCTTTCTATAGTTTGGCTATTGTGGACAATGTTCCTATAAACATCAGGGGGCAGGTGCTCCTTCAGATCACTACCACAGAAGAAGAGAAGTTAAGGAATTGATCTCATTTACAAGTGCACCATAAACCATAAGATACCTAGGAATAAACCTAACCAAAGAGATAAAGAAATTGAGGAAGATAGATGAAAAAAGATTCCATGCTCACAGACTGGAAGAATAAATACTCTTAAAATCTCTATGCTACCCAGAGCAATCTACACATTCAAAGCAATCTCTATCAAAATACCATTGACATTTTTACAGAGATGGAACAAACAGGTCTAAAATTTTTATGGAACCATAAAAGACCCCAAAAAGCCAAGAGGAATATTAAAAAAGAAAACCAAAGCTGGGGTCATCACAATTCTGGATTTCAAGCCATTGGACAGCCACAAGCAAAAGAATAAAACATTTTCTTACACAAGACATAAAGATAAACTCAAAATGGATGAAAGACCTAAATATGAGACAGGAATCCATCAAAATCCTTGAGAACACAGGCAGCAACATCTTCAGTCTCAGCTGCAACAACTTCTTGTTAGAAATGTCTCCAGAGACAAGGGAAACAAAGGCAAAAATAAACTATTGGGACTTCATCAAGATAAAAATTTTCTGCACAATAAAGGAAACAGTCAACAAAACTAAAAGCCAACCTACGGAATGAGAGAATATATTTGCAAACAACATAGCAGATAAAGGTCTACTATCCAAGATCTAAAAAGAACTTGTCAAACTCAACACCCAAAAAACAAATAATCCAGTCAAGAAATGGGCAGAAGACATGAACAGACATTTCTGCAAAGAAGACACATGAATGGCCAACAAACACATGAAAAAATGCTCCACATCACTCAGCATCAGGGAAATACAAATCAAAACCAGAATAAGATACCACCTCACACCAATCAGAATGGCTAAAATTAACAAATCAGAAAACAACAAATGTTGGGGAAGATGCAGAGAAAGGGCAACCCTTTTACACTGTTGGGAACACAAACTGGTATAGCCACTCTGGAAAACAGTATGGAGGTTCCTCAAAAAGTTGAAAATAGACTAACCTTACAACCCATCAATTGCATATTAGGAGAAAAAGAATCTTAAGCAGGCTCCACACTCAGCACAGTTTGAGCCTGATGCAGACCTTGCTCTCAAGATGCTGAGATCACGACCTGAGATGATATCAAGAGTCAGATACTTAACCACGCAGATATCCTTATACCTAGTGCTTTATGTTCATCCTCTTATCCCCTTCTTAATCCCTTCTATACCACTGTGTGGTTATACTCTTATCCATCTATTATATATGAAATATACAAAACACAGAACTCAAAATTCAAAAAGGCCAAGTAAGATACTTGTGACAAGGGAACACACTTGCAAAAAAATAAAAATAAAAAATAAGTTAAAAAAAAAATCTGAGATTCAAATTTAGGTTGGATTCCAAAGACCCTGTTCCTTCTACAATACCATGGAGGCTGGTGAGATACAGATTTCCTCACAAGCTGAGGAAATTGATTTTGGCATTAAACAGCATCATGAAACTCTTACCTCTGAAAATAGTTTTGGCAGCTCCTCAAGTAACTGATCTGTATTTTGTTGTATAACATTCATTTCTGTGTTGATAACATTCCCAATATTTAAGTACACTGAAGATTTGTTGATCTGCTGACATTTAAATTAGTTTTTGCATGTCTTTTCTTCCAACAATGTTAGGTCATTGAATTTCAGAATAGAGCCATTTTTATAGAGCTTCCTCCATATGTAAAAAGATTACTATAACATGCTGAGAAAAAAAGATCGAAGATGAAAGGCTTGAAACTCTTTAGTTCTCAAAGTAGGGTCCAAAAAACTCTATCAGAGTTACTTTAGGAGGTTGTTAACATGCAGCTTCCTAAAACCTCATCCCAGAAACACTGATCCCAGTTCTGGGCCCCTGTTACCTACATTTTAAACACAAAAGTACAGGAATCACTATTATAAGCAATGCACTATGAAAGAAGCACTGTAAAGACCCAACCTATGAAAGTTTTTAAATCCCAAGAGTTGCAAAAAGGGCCACCTCCAGTTACTAAAGACTTAAATTTGAAACAGACATAGATGAAATGGACTAGACTCTCTGTGCAAATACACAAATTATTTTTATGGAAAGAAAGTAGTTTCAGGTATGCCACTGTTGATATGAACACAATAATTCAAACTAACCCATTTACATTTTCACCAGAAACCAGCAAATTAACACATGTACAAAAACCAAGTGGGGTCCTTTGGGTCTATGGCAATTGGCCCACTGTCCTTCCCCTTCTCCCTCTCTCCTTGCATAGCCTTAGTTCTTCCATTATTATATGATTACAGGCCTTCTTTCTTCCCAGCTCTTCGTGTTTCATAGTAATTATACTCAAAGTCTAATATGCCAGTATAAAAGAATTTCTATGTCAGGTACATGACATGGAAGGCCTTTCAGCATGAGGCCCCTGGGAACCCTGCACTGCCCCTGCCACCTTCTCATTATTCCTAACCTTGGAACAATTCCCAATTGGAGCTCCCTGAATACCCAATGCTGACCCATGCTGCATCCTTCTCTTCTGATAAAATGGACTTTAACCCATCATCTTCTTTACCTGATTGATAATCAATTTTCTTCTCAAGGATTGCCTCCTCCCAGAGCCTTCCCTGATGCTCTGTAGCCCCACAGTGGGTGAACTGAGGGGATTCTAATCTCTGACTCTACCTCAGAATTATCTGAGTAGTTTGATATATATACAGTCCCTCCAACACTCTGTGGTTACTGTGTGCATGATATATCTTTTTCTGTGCTTCTACTTTTAAAACCTTTTTGTGTCTTTGAATCTAAGCTATGTTTCTGGAAGACAGTGTATAGTTGAGTCTTACTGTTTTATCAAATCTAACAATGTTTGTCTTTTGATTTGAGTGTTCTTTAATTCAAATTGAGTGAAATTATTGCTATGGGTAGATTTATTTTTCCATTTGATGTGATGGATTTCTTTGCTTGTAGATTTCATATCTTAAAGTTCCCATATAACTATTAATTTGGTTGGATTTATTTATTTTCAATATGACTACCTTTGTTCCTGTTTTCTTCATGTATTGCCTTCATCTGCATTAATTACCTTTTAGGATACCATTACAATTCTTCTGGTGACTTTTTTTGTCATTTTTTAAGTTATTTTTTTAGAAGTTGCTCCAGGATTGATACGCATCTCTACTTGTCACAATCTACTTCAGGTTAATATTGACAGAATTCTGGTAAAATATATCAAGTCTGTTTCACTGTGCTTCATTTTCTCCTCCATACTTCATGCTATTATTATTAGATATATTACACCTCTGTATGTAATAAACCCAACAATATATTGTTTAACTATTGATTTAAGCAATCTTTCAGTTTTAAAGAAATTAAGAGAATGAGACAAAAAAGATAATCACTTTAGATATATCCTATTTTACCTACATATTTACCATTTCCAGTGCTCTTCTGTAGTCTAAATACCTGACATTAAACTTTTTGATTGTAGTGTAAGTGCCTGACATTAAGCTTTTGATTGCCGAGGCATCCATTTCAAAAGCCATCCATCTCGAATAAACACATTGCTGGCTATATGACACAGCTACTAGCAAAACAACCAGATAAGGAACGAGGCTCTCTGACCCAGGAAGCTCCCTCTTTCAGAAAGCCCTGAGTAACCTGGGTAACTGACCGCTTGAGTGGCCCCACTTCCCCCTTCCCATGCCCTAATTCTTGTTCTCATGCTTTAAGATAGCTGATAAAGAGTGAACCCACAAACCCCCAAACACATGTCCCTGGAACAATAATAAAGGCAGAGCCCCAGGTTGTGCCTCCCTTCCCTGCACTGCACCTTGCTGTGTGGCCCTCTGGCATGCCTTATACCCTCCACCACCACCTGTGGGTAATAAACCTTGTTCCTCAAAGTTTCTTGATGATTTTGCTGAATGTAGCCTGACATTATAGTAAGAACGATATGGGCCAGTCCAGTCACAACATCTATTTATTTATTTAGATAGATAGATTGATCCCCCAAAACGAACTTAGTCCACAACTTGGTATTTTTCTCACTTGGTGACATCTAATACCCCAAAGAACTTATAATAAGTATAAGCAGAAGGAGAACTCCTTGATACTACATAAAGGAAATAGAACAAAATTTTAAGAGTTTTTTTTTTAACTGTCTCTTATGCTGACAATTATAGAATGATGTGATGACTCAGAAATGTAAAAGCATCAATGATACAAAGGTTTTCCTTTCTTTTTGATCCTTTCTTGATAAGGATGACCTATGCTTTACCCCATGCCTATTGCCTTCTAATTCTGCTCCAAAGATGAACTAGCTTTCTCAAGAAATTCCTCTTCAAGAACTTCCAGACCAACTGAATTGGGTCTCATTTCATTCTCATGAGACAATGAGATTATTAATGCAAATTAAGCAACATATAAAATAAAGGACCTCCCATTCCCATGAATTACAAACAGATCTAAATGAAATGCACAGTAAGTACATATAGTCTAAAATTTATTTTCCATAATGAAGATGGACTCAGCCTTTGACAGTATTCTTTGGCTGCCAATTTTTAATCTTCCTAGATTTCTGGAATAATTGTATACTCTGACCTCTGATCTTCTTCACCCAGCTCAACAGGACTATATCCATCTTCTCTGGAGCCTACATGGCATACTTTCATAGGAAAAAAAAAAAAAAAAAACACCTTAGAGCTATATTTAAAATGCACATTTTAATCAACAGCCAAGATGTGAAAAGGGCAGTATTATGCTCATTCTGCCTCCACCTCTAGAAGAAAGGATGGGTAAGATTTACATACTGCTTCACTCCATTGCAAACAATTTGTATGCAATAATCTACCATTTTATTCATCTCCAAATCTTAACAAGGTCAGATTCTCAAATAATTGGCTATAAAGTTATGTAGAGTATATGACATTCAGTTTATTCCCTGCACTCCAGCCCCATAATCTGCGTCTGTGTCACAAGAATAACTGGGAGTCGACACAAGGCTGTTGATCATATATGCCTTCATTCCCCACATAAACAGACCTGCATCCAGTAAATTCCAAAGGATTGCTTTTATGTTCTCTTCTCCTTCTGCTCCAACACAGATTTTAAGAGATTGGAAATCCAAGTTGCATGGTTTGACTTAACTTAATGGTTACAAAGTTTAATTATTGCCTTATTCCCAAAGCATGATAGAGGGTGAATTCTTGGTGGGGGGTGAGGGAAGAGAAGGAACAAGGTATCACTTAGAGAATATTATTGTGTACCCACTGTTCTCACTTTCCCTTCTCTCCATAAACAGCTCTTGGGCCCTGGAGGACCCTCTGACCTACAGGTGAGGCATCCAGAATCCCTTTACTGTGACAGTTAATGACCCTCATCTCCAGAGAACATACACAGCAGTTTGTCCCAGATTAAAGAAGATGCCTTACCCTCTCGCAAAGGCAGAACAGTGCAGCTTTCATGAAAAATGGCACTAAGGAAAAGAATCCTCCAACAATAGAGTTAGGAGATGTCCAGCAACCTATAGCCCACAAGCAAAAAGTCCACTGTTGGTACCTGTTACCCCTTCAATGGTCAAAGTCTGTGCTAAATTCAAGAACACAAAGTATTTGAAATAGATCTTTCCTACCTGTCCATTCTCATTTGTATCCCCACCTCTGTGTGTGGCAGCTTCCTACTCTCCTTGACTGACCAGGATCCCCATTCCAGTGCCCATGTTTTCCCACCTTTCTCTTGGCAATAAAAATGACCTGTCCTTTTGGCCTATAGGGCCATTACATCTAGGCCCTGTACAATTGGGTTCACTTCCTAAGCCAGGATACTGATGGCTGTTCCATGTATACACCCTCCTTCCTAAGATACATGATTATTTTTAAAAGGACCTCTAATATCTTTACCCAAAGATATATCAATGTTGAAATTCCAGATGACCCAGCATGATATCCCTGGCAGGGAAAGGATAACAGCTTCTACTGATGACTCTCAAATGATCCCTTATATACTTGTACCTATAAGGGATGCCCAGAATGGGGTCTCACTCTCCTCTTTTTATACACCAAGGCCAAACTCATTTACTTTCCCACTGTTGAGATGCCATGAGGCTAAAGCCTAAATGAATAGAATGTTCCTAATCAGAAGCACTAACAAATGGAATGGTGACTGCTAATGCATTATCCACCCTATATGTTTCCCATTAAATTCAATTAAGTGGCACAACTTTTGCCAGACTTTCTTAGATACTGTCACATGGTACAAATATCATGCATACTACAGTATAGCAGATCCCGCCATGACTCCCTGTGTTACTTCTGCCAGGCAAACACCCACTGTGGACCTCAGATTCTCCATACACACACTAGAGATGATAATATCTTCCACCCAGGGCTATGTGAGGAATAATGAGAAAGTGCCTATGAAAGCAGCAAGCCTGGGACCTGGCATCCTGTAGGAACCCAACAAATGCCTTTCTTCATCCTTACTCCAACTTCAAGATTTATTTCTTATCTAAAACACCTTTTATAAGAATGTGGATACCTATAAATATATGTGGATACCCATAAAATCCCATATTTGTCTCTTCTCCATAACCACTCAGTCTCCTCTTCACACTCCTCACCCTGCATCTTGAGAAGACCAATCTAGTCTACCTCCCCAGGTTCTTTTCACACTGGCTAGGATAAGAGATACGAAAGGCTGCATGTGAGTTCACCCTTCAACAAGAACCTTCTAAGAACAACCTCTTAGCTCAGCACCTGACACTGTGATGGCTCCACCAGAACAAGGATAGGACCTGGTCCATCCAAAACCTCCCGCCCAATTAAGAGAAGCACTAAATATGTGAAGCTATTATAAGACCATGTGAATCTGTTGTATCTTTACTGTGTACTGTGTTATAGATGCCAAATAATAATAATAATAGCTAAAGTAATGAGTGCTCACCATGAACAGTCACTGTTCTAAGTATTTCATACATATGGTGCTTTCATTATTTCCATTTTATAGATAAGAAACTTGAGGCAAAGGAAGATTAGGCAGTTTGCTCAAGGTCATGCAGTGGAGGAGCCACCACTGTTATTCAGTTTGTGAAAACTACAAAATACTGTGCTGAGGACAAGGTTTGGAGTACTGGATTAGTGTGAGATTCTTAACAGAAGAAATCCCATCTTCCTGATTTTTATTTCCATGGTAGACAGTCCATTAATGTGTGTTGGTTAACTGACTAAATGAATGAAAGAAGTCTTGTTGAATGATATGGAGCTTGATAACAGATGAGCAAAGTAAAGGGGAATGGCAAGTACAGTAGCAGACCCACAGGCTCAGAGGTTACCATAGCTATAGACAGGAACTGGAGGGAAGACCAACCTTACTGTTTGAAGATAATGATGGATGATAAATGAGATAGATGGGGATAATGGGAGGCCTTAAAAGCTTAAACAGAAAAATATACAGTTGACACTATGGGTGATAGGGAATACCAATAAATCCCTGAGGAAGGAAACAAGTTGAGTAAAGAAGCATTTTAGAAAGACTGACCTGGAAGGGTAGACTAATCCAAGTGAGAGATCAGGAAGGAGTGACTTTGAGTTTGCCAAATGGCTAAACTAGAAGGAAGAGCTACAAGAACCAAAGCATGGAGAGAAATTTAACAATGACTGAGCATCCTTTTTGTGCCTGGAATAGTGTCAGAGGCTGAGGGGAAAACAAAATGGAGATATAACCCTGGGTGACTAAACACGGAGAAGATGAAAATGGAGTTGAAAGAATTCTGCCATCGGTGTTCAGGTATCAGACCAGAAGTGGTGTCATCCCAGACCTCAGATCAGAAGGGCAAGATCCTGATTCCAGACATGAACGCTGACGGGTTAAGGGTAGGGACTGGCGGGGGGGGGGGGGGGGAGACAACTCACATGGTTCCCTCATCCCTTCATTAGTATTTATCTCTGGCAAGATTTTAAGTATCTCTGAAAAGGAGCCATATCGTTCACATCTTTCAAGATGCCTAGGACAGTACTAGAAATAAAGACATAATAGGATGCGTACCTACGATCAATTAACTAAATATCATGAAATCCAATAGGAATTTCTTTTTAAAGTTATTACAATAACCTAGTCTCTCTCTATTCCCTTATTATCATTTTATAGTCCCTCCTACCTTTTCTCCATTCCTTCACAATTACCTCTCCACCCCTGACGGGAGTTGTTTCCTGCTGCTCCAGCCATCTGGCACACTGTTTTTGAGTCTCAGAAACTCTATCAATTTAGAAATATCATAGTTCTTGTACTTCCAAAAGAAAATTAACACAAAGAAAAGAACTATCTATTTACACTGGGAAGTATTTTAGGCAATATTGTGTGATAAGTGTTAGGAAAGTACACCATGTTGGGATTGAACTTTCGGAAGTCCGGGGGTTCAAATTCCACTAATGACTTTCAGTCTTACACCTCCGTATTGCCTTTCTTGATGCCCGAATCGTTCTAGCCATAAGTGAAAAATACTCTGATCTGACAAACTCCCACAAAGAGGAAACCCAGAACCCAGGACAGGCCTCAGCACAGAACTGGATTAACGGGAAAAATCCCTAACAGGTAGGAAGTAACTCTCTAGTACATCATCTCACAGGTGATGACAAATGCAGCACAGGAAAAGCAGGTGTTATTAAAACAATGTACTGTCTGGTCAATAATCATCTATAGACAAAAGAAATGGGGGCTAATGTGACTTCTGAAGGGATGAAAAATGGGTTTCAATTCTCTAGCAAACTCCAATTGATTGACACGAACAGCCCAGAGCACTTTGGACTGTTCCTAGGCTCGGTGAGAATACAGTGCTGGGCTGACTGCTGATACCGATACCTACCTAGCACAGCGAAGGCATAGATAATGATATGTGTGCTCTTAGGCCAGGTCTGGTCATGTCCAAACCCCACCTAGATGACCAGCATGAACAGTATAAAGGATTGAGTGAAATTCAGCAGTAAAGCTTCTAGAGAATGCAAGTGAGTCTAATCCATGAGTGTTTTCTGAGTCATTACTAGGTGTAGGACATCATACATTAGTAAGGAAAGCCTTGAAATAAGAAAGGAAGACTACAAAAGAGAAAAATCAAAAGACCTGCAAGTCTACTGGAAGCTAGCTCTACAACTCTGAGTAAGACCGTCTACTTCCTTGGATTTCCAAATGCTCATCTAGAAATGGGAGGAGGACACACACTTTCTCATACAAAATTCAGTATTTTTAATTGCCATCTTTACTGTTTCTCATTCATCAAAAAAATAAAGCGACAAAAAGCAAAAAAAAAAAATAAATAAAAGGTGATTCTCATCAAAACATTATGATCGTTTTGAGGTAAACTAGTCTACCTTGGACAGAACATGGGAATGATCGTAGTTGAACCTAAATACCATCTATATTCTGGACAGCCTTAGATTGAAATTTTTGTTGCTTTCTCTTTCTTATAAACCATGCTGTATTTATATTCCCCAAATGCCAGCCTTGAAAAATATAATGCTGGCACCAGCCAGTAAATGATTAACCACTATGTAGGTACTGAGAGGGCTGAAAGAGAAAGGAATTATCATGGGTTCCCAGATTTCAAATTTCATAGATGGGAGGGTACTAGGGAGGAGAAAAAAATGGAGGAGGAAAGACTCAGATATCTTATCTTGAGGGCTTAGGAGATATCTGAATCAAGCTGTACAGGGGAAATCAAAGTCTGAAGCCTGGGAGAAGAATCTGGTCCAGAGATAACATTCAGGACTCATTGATATACTGATGATAACTAATATTATGACAATGGATTAGATCAACCAGCCAGAAGAGTATGCAGAAAAATAGTCTACTTCAAATGAAAAAATGCCAGAAGTTAACTGGTAAGCAGTAGGAGATGCCCTGAAGAAAACCAAGAAAAGACAGTCCCTGAGGTGTCACAGCAATCAGGAGAGTGAAATTTCATAAAACCCAAGATTACAGATTTTGATGAAGTAGTGTCAAACAGCAGAAAAATCCAGAAAGGGACTAAAAAAAAAAGTCCAAATGATTTGGTGATTAAGACACCGGGACTATTAGCAAGAACTACTTCAGAAGAATAGAGTAATGCAAACTCGAGTGAGGAAAATAGTAATTTGCTTTTATTTGGAAGAGTATGAGGGATTGTGCACAAAAGGTAGAAAGTGAAAAGCTAGTAGTAAGTGTGAGAAATTCTAAGAACTTGCTTCTTTCCATTGCCTGTAACTGGATAAGGGTGGGCTATTTTTTATTTACTGGCATGAGTCTATGAAAGGTTGATTTCAACGGACTCATTTCTGGGAGAACTGACAAACCATACTAAGAAGAAAACAACTTAGCATCTCAGAAGGGGGAGACTTCTAAACCCCACTCCCTTGTCTGCCGTGTTAGATCTGTCAGGTTTTAAAACAGTCATTCAGCCTCTTTGTTGATCCATTTCCTTAGCTGTGGAGTGGGAAAATAATTCCCTTTTAATTGGATCCTGAAGTGCTAAGGGCTTTTCAGACTGCCCGAGACTCGGCAGCGTTGAGACAATATCCTGGCTCAGAAATTTCCCAGCTACTCTGTCCTGCTACTGAAAAAGCCACTTTCTCTCTTCACATGAAATCCTTAACTGGAATGCTCAAGATGTAGATTTCTTCTTGCAAGTTGGTTAGGTTTTGGACCCTAAACTATCTCCTTGTGTCTACAATATGCAAAGTAAAGTGGAGAACTTGAAGAAATGATCCAGAAAATTCAGCCCCAGCTTGAAGTTTGCCTCAGACTATTCATTTGTTTGGCCAGAAAACTATAAAACCAAATTCCTACAGCATAGGCGAGGGCCTCCAGTTTATTAGGTCTGTGCAGGTTCATTTGAATTCTCTGTTTCTTTCCTCTTGAAATTCAGCCTCTACCAATTTTGTATCCCCCAGGAGCTGTCGTTAGCAGCCATATATCCTCTTGTAAATAAACCCCAACTGTCTGCTGGAAATTTCCATATGCATATCCAGCCGTTGCACCAAATGCAATGCACCTAAAATCAAATTCATCAATCTCTCCCCCAAAACTGGCTTCTTCCCAGCCTTTCCTATTTCTGTCAATTGACATCATTCTCCCCGTCACTCTGGCTTACATCCTCAGCATCATTCCTGTGCCCTCACTCTCCCTCATCCTCCATACCCATTCCCCCAGTTGTAAAATTTTTCCACGGAAATGCTCAGCCCACCTGTCCTTCTACTTTCCAGCATCTGAATACTTCTCATGTGCCAGACACCAAGCTGAATACTTGATGAATTTCACCTTGCTTAATTCTCATGACAAGTTTATGAAGAGGCTGATGGAGTTTTCCCCATTCTGCAGATGAGAAACTTGTGGTTCAGAACTTGTGTGACTGCTTGGGACTGGACTATCTGAACTGTCCCAAAATTACTTTAGTGAAGAAGCCCCAGCCACCAATGTGACTTTATGGAAAAAGAGCCTCTGAAGTGTGATAAAGGCTAAATGGGGTCATAGGATGGGGCCTTAAACCAATAGGGCTGGGTCCTGGTAAGAAGAGGAAGAGACATGATTGCAGGCTCCCCTACCCATCAAGTGAGGACACAACAAAAAGGTGTCCATCAATAAGCCAAGCAGAGAGTTGTCACCAGAAACCAGCACCTTGATCTTGTACTTCCTGGGCTCAAAAACTGTGAGGGGGGGGGGGAATTCTGTTGTCTAAACCACCCTACAGTGTTTTTGTTATGACAGTCTGTACTAAGATGGGGTCCGTGCCCAACCCACTCCAAGGGCACAGAGGTCAGATCCAAAGCCAGGAACGCCTCTCTCTGCAGGCAAAGCATGCCCTGAGGCACCATGCTACATGGCCCTGGCCACCTTGCTGTTCAGGCTCCCCTAGCGAGGAGGCTTCCCAGCAGCTTCTTGGCAACCACCTCACTTCAAGTCCCCCTTACCCTCCTCCAGTCAACCTGTGCATGTTAGGTTTGCTTTCCCCAGACATCACCTGGATCAGATCATTCCTTGAATCAAAAAGCTTTCAGTGGCTCCCCACTAAATACAAAGTAGGTTTAATCTCTTTAAACAGGCCTCTAAGCTCTCTCCATGTTGGCCCTTGCCTTCTCACCTCGCCCTCATTGCCAATCCCCACAGCACCCACTCTGCTTCTCAAAGGGGCATGAGTTATTTGTGAGTTCCAATGAGGGCAGAGACTATGGCCTCTCTCTGTACAAGTAAGGTCTGGCACACAGCAAACACTCACTAAATAGCTGGTGAGTGACTGACTAAAGTGGTAGGTGCTAATCACCTGCCCTGGGTGCACTTCCTGTCCTCCCACCTGCAGTTTACCCATCCACCAGGACCAAGCTCAGTGCTGGCCAATCCAGCCATCCCGGCCCAACATCATCTCACACTTCTCCAAGGCCTCCTCAAGGGGCTATCCCATTTGAGCCATATCGATTGCTAGCATGAATCATCATGATTTCCCACATTCAAGAATGTTCATTTTTGTTTTTACAACAGCAAACAATGCTAACAATTTGTGGCAGATTCTGCCAATGCTTCCTTAAAAGCCATTCCATCCTTTTTTTTTTTTTTTTTAAGATTTTATTTATTTCACAATAGAGAGATCACAAGTAGGCAGAGAGGCAGGCAGAGAGAGAGGAGGAAGCAGGCTCCCCACTGAGCAGAGAGTCTGATGCAGGTCTTGATTCCAGGACCCTGGGATCATGACCTGAGCTGAAGGCAGAGGCTTAACCCACTGAGCCATCCAGGTGCCCTAATCCACTCCATCCTTTTATGTTATAAAAACTCTGATCTTTAGCTGGGCATTTCTCTGCCCAACTTAAAAAAAGGAAAACACACACACACACATCCCTGCCTCCTTAGCAGTTAATTATGACCACCGGACTGAATTCTGGTCAATCAGGAAAAGTCATACCTTTCTCTCCTACATCCTCAGCCCCACTTCATGGAATTCAGATGTGACTCTGGAACTCTAGCAGCCATATTGGACCATAAGGATAAGGACTAACCAGGGAAGTAAGCTGGCAAGAGCTGGGCTATCTATCTGTAGCATGGAGCTGTCAGAACATCCACATACTGCCTGTCTCTGGCCTTTTTAATGCTCAAGAAATAAACTCCTACCTTATCTGAATCACTATTATTTAGGATTCTCTACTTAATGCAGCCAAGCTACAACACACAAAAATAACTATCACTAGAGAGATGAATATATAAAAATATGTTGAGGGGGACCTGGGTGGTGTAGTCGGTTAAGTGTCTATCTCGTGTTTTTGGCTCAGGTCATTATCTCAGGATGCTGGGATCAAGCCCTGAATCAGGCTCTGTGCTTAGCACAGAGTCTGCTTGAGATTCTCTCTCCCTCTCCTTTTTTCCCTCCCCCTGCTCTCTCTCTCTTTCAAATAAGTAAATAAAAAAGTCTTTTACAAAAATGTTGATATAAAGGTAGTTAAAAGAACTGAATCTATCTACCTATTCACCTACGTTTATATTTATCTATTTGAGAGAAAAATAAATGATACATTCATTACACTTTTAATTGAAAGAATGGATTTATTTATGTATAATTTGTATAACAAATGACAAAAAAAATTTTAGTCATAAAAATGTTAATTTTTTTCTACTCTCTATATATTTTGCTCCCTAAATAATCTTTTAAGATTCCCAGAAACAGAGGTAAGAACTTTTGTTATCTGACATGACTGAGTGGCTCAGTTGGTTAAGCATCTACCTTCAACCCAGGCCATATTTCCAGAGTCCTGGGATCAAGTCTCACACCTGGCTCCATGCTCAGCAGGGATCCTGCTTCTTCCTCTGCCTGCTATTCTCTCTCTCTCTCTCTCTTTGACAAATAAGTAAATAAATTTTTTTTAAAAAAAGAACTTTTATTTTCTTCATGTCTGCCACTCTCCCTAGCATATAATAGGTCCTAGTATTTGATTGGCTAAAATCTGCCAGAATTTGTCAAATACTGACTGTACAGAAAAGCTGAGGATAAATAGTGAGGTAGTGGGGGGCGCTTAAAATAATGAAATCCTTCATTCTCAATTAACTTTATATTATATAATCTGAAAGACTGTTTACTTCTCTCAGCCCTAATATCAGGGATTTTATACTCAAATTAAACATTAATATGTTTGACTAATCTTTATAGTCACTTACTCCCCCCTTCCTACAAAATTTAATTCACTTATCAGCTAAAAAATTAACTATTTTGAATGGAAACATTGTGAAGTTTACCAGTAAAAGGCTGAAAGGAGCAAAATAAAGACAAATGGTATGAAACGGAATTTCTTTACAATATATAGTTTGAAAGATGAAATTAATACTCACCTATAAATTTACCAGGTTCAAACTTATTCATATCCTAAGTACTTAGTAGTTATGTTCCAGAGGATGAGATATCTTTCTATCAGTAGTAGAAATCCATCCATATTTTGTGCTCTTCACAGAAAGACTTTGTTTGGTTCCCATCAAGAGGTAATAGGGCATGGCACTGGAGTTTATTGGAAAAACCAGCTCTTGTTTATTTCATAATTATATACTTGACATTTGGAAACTCCTGCTTGTTACTAATCGCTTAATTAGGCGCTCCAAAGTTCATAAAAAATCATAGGTTTAACTTCAACTTAAAAGATCCTTTAGCTCCTCTTGCTCTGAAATTCGATCTCACCCACACTGTACATGCAATTACAGCCCTGACAAATGATTGCTGACAATAATAGACCTCATTTAAAGGAGAGAAGTCTAAACACAGCAATGACCTGATTTTTTTTTTCATCTGTGTCCAGAGAAAGAAGGTGTGGAACAGATAAATCAATAATGGGAAGGAAAAAAAAAAAAAACCCTAATTGTTGACTTTACATTCAGCAAATCATTAAATGAAGCTTGAATTAATGCAAATTTACATAAATAGTCTAAATGGTGAGTGACCTTCAGGAAAATTACTATTAAGACAAAGGCCTTTGCATATCTCTTCAGAGATGTTTGACAAGGGAATGACCTCAGCTGCATGTGTTCATTATTATAGGTTTCATTTAGATCACCAGGATTTTTCCTGAAACTGTGTGTGTGTGTGTGTGTGTGTGTGTGTGTGTGTGTGTGTGTGTCTTAGCTAAAGCTAATGTCATATTTGAAGAATTTTGGCAGTTATAAACACACATACACACAACACCCAAACTAATTATGTCTAGGAGTGCAAACTATTTTTTGCTTTCTTACAAGCAGTCATTAGAGAAAATGAGGGTGATTTTAATAGTGAAAATACTTTTGATAATTACGGGTGCTATAAGAAATGCAGACTATTAACCTCAAGTCGGTATTTTCAGAAATGAGTTACTAAAAACCCTGGTTCATCAATATGCTTCACAAAGACAAAGCTCTGTGGTCCAAAGAACATGAAATATGATGCATACTACATTCTTTCCTTGATAGTCACATTAGCATATTACATTCTATTAAGCATATTAAAGGCTCTGAAAAAGCCATGCGATAAAGCAAACTATGTAAATATAACCAGGTATTTTTTCCCCAAAGTAACTTCTATTACTATTCCACTTTGGGTAACTATGCTCTAAATCAAGATTCTCAGGTTGGGTTTTCCTTGCGCATTAAAATCCTCAACTGAATGCTATTTATTATGAAGGTTATTTACCAAATTCTCACTATGGTTAAAGTCGTATAAGCAACAAGAGATGAAGAAAGTAGGATCTTTGATCTCCAGAAACTGACACCCCAGTAGGAAATGTAACATACCTCCCACACTAAATGTATCATGGTATATGGTATAGGCAGGCAACAAGTGCCATAGTTAACTTGAACAGGAAAGGTTTCAGAGTCTGTGGCAATTCAAACTGAATTTTAAAGCATGGATTCAATTCATTTGGAAAGAGATGGAGTTTGGAAATAACGAGGTACAAAGATAAAGGGCAGGAAATTCAAGATGTTCTGTAGGATGATGACTAATTGGCTAGTGTAAAGATTTCGGCTAAGGGACCTACAGGCTAAATGGCTGGAAAGCTCTCCAGCAGTTTTAAGTAGAGTTCAGATTATGGGGATGCTTAAATGCAAAGCTAAGGAAGGTGGGAGTTATTAGGTAGAATAACTGTGAAGGTAATATGATGAAAGCTCTATATGGAATGGTTTGCAAGGCCACCCTCAGTACAGAAAGCGTGAGGCCTTTCATCCTCTGCTTGGATCACAGCACTATATAATTTAAGATCTTTTGATTTTTTTTTTAAAGATTTTATTTATTTATTTATTTATTTGAGAGAGAAAGTATGGGTAGGGAGTTGGGGGAGGGTGAAGCAGACTCCCTGCTGAGCAAGGAGCCCCATGTGGTGCTTCATCCCGGGACCCTGGGATCATGACCTGAGCCAAAGGCAGATGCTTAGCCTAGTGAGCCACCAAGGTACTCCTACAATTTAAGGTCTTCAACACATCCATATTATAAAGATTCAGAGTGGAATACGTTTTATAAAAAATGTTCACAAGCAACCAAGAGACCAGAAAATCATGGTTTGGGAATAACAGGGAAAGGTGATAAATTTTCGCTATCTTTCATAAATCCAACCTGATGGCGATACAAACGTATGACCCTGAACTATCACCATCTGCACCCCCACTGGTATCTGGGATGGAAACCACGGGATAGCCCTGCAAAACCGAGAAGACCAGTTTCACCACGACAACTTCCATTGGTTACAAGAGGCTACCTTTATCCCCCCAAAGCCACACACTATTAAAAATTTACATGAAGCAGAAGTATTTCATGTGAGAAATCTGTGGCTTAAAAACAAACAAACAAACTGGCAACTTTATACACTTAAGGGCCAAAACAGAAAACACACAATTTGAGGTTTAAAACCCAATGGTTGTTTGCTTTAGGAAAACAGTTTTACTCCATAAGAGACTCTGAACTACAGAGCACAAACTGAGGGTAGCTGGAGGGGAGGCGAGTGGGGGGATAGGCTAAATGGGTGATTAAGGAGAGTACTTGTTGGAAAGAGCACTGGGTTTTGTATGTGGGTGATGAATCACTGGATTCTACTCCTGAAACCAGTGCTACCCTGTCTGTTCACTAACTTGAATTTAAATTTAAAAAAGAAAAAGAGAAACTGTTTTACTCCCACAACTTCATCCACATCTACTGGCATAGTTGAGGTAACTAGGAATCTATAATGGTGCTTGCTAGGAGCTGGAAGATTTGGAATGAGACATGGGGAGTTTTTTATTTATAATTATAATAAAACACAGGTAGCCACTTTCCACAAAATCCAGGATGGCTCTCCTCATATGCAAGCTGTTTCACTGGGAAATGAAGTAGCTTTATCTATGGAGCACACAATGGAAGTTCCAAACAACTGATCACAGAATATGTCTGAAGTCTGGCCAATTAGAATAGCTGGTATTAATATACATTACACACACACACACACACACACACACACACACACACACATATTACTAAGTAACTAAAGATCACTCATTTTTCTCTTAGTCCTTTTTGTTAAAAATCTCCCTGAAACAAATTAATCCATACTCCTACTTATCTAGTGCATTATCTAGATCAGTCCTTTGAAAACACCAAACTGGCACAAGACTGCTATATCCAAATCACCTGGAGAACCTCTGAAAAATGTAGATTCCTGGCCTGCTTCTACCCCTACCCCCACTCCCATTCTGACTCCATGTAGGTCTAAATGAAGTTCCAGAGATATTTTTTAATGACCCAGGTTTATGAAAGCAGTAATCCAGATGATAATGAAATGCTTCTTAGATGTTTCACAATACCGGCAGGGCCATAAAATCTCAAGATTTTATGTCACTGCAGTGACAGGGACCATATTAGGCAGATATCAACAACCCTTTTTCCCTTTTCTTTCTGAGCACAGAGATGGACTACTACATTTCCCAGCCTTCCTTGCATTTCCCACCTCCCTTGGGTGGGTCATGTGACTGAGCCTCAGCCATTGGAATTTGACAGATGAACTGCATACCACTTCCAATCTTGGCCCTCAGAAACATCCCTGAGAATCTTCCTGGTTGGCTGCCTTCCTTCACTCGCCATCAGGATCCAGAGCTTCAGGAGAGAACAGAGATTCTGGAGGAATATCAGGGCCACAAGATAGAAAGAGTCCGGATATCGGAATAAGCGTATGGAGCAGAGCAACCACTCCTCCCCTGACCACAACTGACTCCCACTGCATTGCGGGATGCATGAGACATCAGATTTTATTACAATAAGCTATTAAGATGCAGGGACCCTTGGTCACAGCCATAGCTTACCTTTACTAGTACAACTCCCTTAATTTTAGCAGTGTTAGCAGTTGATTAAGCATTTCAAAATCGTAAAGAAATGTACTTAAAATTTAACATCATACTAGGCATACTGAGATATTAGGCACAACATCTAAAAGGCATAGGACCACAGGAAATATTTAACCTTTAAAAGAAATTCTGATATGAGCTTATTTTTCTGTGTTTTTCTCCTTCCTTCTAAAAGTGGAGTACAAAAAAAAAAAAAACAAAAAACTGGCTAATTGAGAGTTCCAGGTAATAAGATTTCAATTTAATAAGGTTTTATAACAGCTACAGGACTAAAAACAAAATATAGCAACTATAAATCTGAATTTCCAAAGACCAAATGAATACAAAATGAAAGGCTGTGAAATTTTAAGACTTAATAGAATCACACAACCAGAGGAGTATGCAAAAGGTCATGATATTTATTTACTTTTGAAAAAATCTGTAGGAGGAAATTCTACCACTGAGCTCATCATTGTCATCAGCTTTGAGGTGGTTTTACAATATAATGTTGTGAGGACAAGGTTAGGAGTTAGACAGCGGTGGGTCTAAATTCCAGCTTTTCTGCTTAGCATTTGGGAAATCCTGAATAATCTAAGCCTCACTCTTCCCATCTGCACAATGGTGATGATATTACCTACTCCATGGGTTTATGAAATTTAATTGGGCTTTAAGGCAATAATGGCACCTATAAGTATTTAATGCTTATTTATATTAATAGAGTATTAGCATCATCCTATATTATAGTCACCCCCACTACTACTGCTGCTGCCTCCCTCCAGCCACCTCTCCTGCAACAGATCTTAGTTGCAAGGTATCTTCCATAGCCTGCTACTTTTTATCCCAAAAGAAAGATGAGGCTGATAGGAGCTATGCCTGGAATTCTATATAGATAAACACTGTTCTTGTAATGCCACAACTAGTGTGCTAATATCTATGCTTCTTAATCCTTTTTCTCCCAACCATGAAGATCAGTTAAGTCCCAGGATCACTGGTGCTTGACACTTCTCCAAAAATGGTAAAACTCTCTCCATTTGTGGAGAGAAGAGCTGGGGCTGCCTGTCATAGCATCCAATCTCAGCCAGCCCTTCCTATCCTAGGCCACCTCAAAAATGCACATCTGCAAGGGGGAGCAGAAATCATCTGATGAAGGTGCACCCCTCCTCCCTCCACCTGGCAACAGGGAGAGCCTGTCCCTGGAATTTCTTTTGATAAGCTACTGAGGAGACCCTCAGTTTTCTAAGTTTTAGTTTGAAAATTGAATTCAGGAACTTGTCAACTCTGACAGCAGAGCTTTAACATTCAGTTCAAAAAAAAAATCTGCTTGTACTTTATTAAAATCCAGCTTCTCACTTCAGAGCAGGAGGATTTTTCAAAATCTTCACTTTGTAGGGAATGAAAACTTTGGTTTTCCTTCTTCCCAATTAAACTTGGGTTTTTCATAAAAGCCATTACATTTTTCCCCTCTTCCTACCCTAATTCTTCTCCCCAAATCACCTCTTTCAGCAAGCAGAACTCAGTCTTAGGTTTCAAAAAACAAGATTGAGACTTTTGGCTGATGTGAACCCTCCTCATCAGCAAAGACTAAGACAAAAATAGACAATACATATAGGATTAATTACCAATCAACACTGTTCAGCTGACAGGACTTATGACACCTAAGGTTTTAAAAATAATGAAAAGTGAAGTCTGTGGAAGAAATCACTCCATACCTTAAAGTTACAAAAGTGGCATCTGGCAGCAGAGACCTCCATCGAAGGCTATATTGAGAGGTAAAATTACGACGACTCAAAGGGATAGGTCAAAACCCTGCACATGGCAGGAAACCAAAGGTAAAATCATGATCCAATGACAGATGGCAAAGGCCTGTCAATGCTGGGGAAATTACACGGTGAAATTCATTTCTGACATTTCATTCACACAAGAATAACAGGACCCTGAAGTTAAACAATGACATTCTGAAAGGGAACACCTCCATAGATGATGCTCCTTGCATAGTTCAGCCTCCAAGGCATACACCAGAACCAGAATTTCATACAGTTCAGGTGGGGGGGGCGGTGGGGGGAGGGTGGGAATGTGAAGAGCAGAGGAATGAGCAAGAGGGGGAAGAGAGCCAATATCTAAGCAAAGAGAGGATCCGGTGACAGTTCATTTCTACTCCCCCAAGGGACTTGAACCTTCACTTCATGGATTTTTTTTTTTTTTAAGTGACATTTGAAAGGTGCTCCAATCATCCATTCATTTGTGTTCTGTTTGGCCTTTAAATGTAATATTTCAACTGAGAGTTTAAGCTGCTGGGGGTTTGAGATGTTTTCATGAGAAGTAACCAAGCCAGACAGTTCTTATTGTCAAGGAGACCCTGCTGAAGTGGAGAAGCACTAAAATTAGCCACTCGGGGTAATTTTATCATTCAGGCCCAGGGCACAAGGCTTCTAGACTGCTCCATTCTTCCTAGCAGAAAGGTATTGAAAGGAAGTAATCCTTGGATCCTTGGATTCTGGAGAAATCCAATGTGTATGCTTGTGCAAGCAGTGGGGAGAAAGGGTTGGGGGGGCCATATCTCAGAGCTGTTTCCACATACCAACATAGGAAACAAAGTGAAATGCTTTTGAGTGATGAGCAACTCAAGAAAAACAGAGTCCCTTTATTTTTTTGTTAAGTTTTTATTTAAAATCCAAAGGCAGGCTCTAAAGTTCTACTTACTAATTTCTGTCTCGTTGCCTTCCATTTGAATGATGATCATCATTACTTTATTAAGAATTATTTTAAATTCATTTTCAAATGGCTTCAACAATAAATTCTAATTAAATATTACTAACATGCTATATTAGAATTCAATTCTTAAAATATAAAAAGCAACAGAAAGGATTTCTAGTCTTACAGTATCTCACACACACATATACACACAGCCTCCAAAAAATTCAATTCTATTTTCTTCTGCTTTAGAGAATAAACACAACTGCTTGCAATTCCAGGGACACTGAGCGGCCCCTGCACCCTCTCCTTGCCCCAGAACATGCATATCTACTTCAAAAAGGTGATTACACACACATTTTTCTTCCCATTCAAACATCAGACTGGGGGAGATGGAGTTTCCCCCAGCGAGTCGCAAAAACACAGAACAGGACATTTAATTTGTTTAAGTTTCCAGAGCAATTTACCAGAGACAAAATATAAAATACTATGGCATTTTGTTGGCATCTTAATAAAAGAAACCCTAAGAAGTACAATGAACCTCATGAGAGTTTCAAGGAAGTACAGTGAACCTCATGAGAGTTCCAACATGATTCTTCTACTTGTATGCACACATATATTTATAATTTTCTTTACCAAAGAACAGGTTAACATATTCAAACCCATGCATGGAGTGGAAGAGGAGCTTCCAACCAAACAGGTCTTTCATGAAGTAGCCCTCAAGGTTACCAACAGCTAAATAGGCTCAGGCAGCCACCCACACTCACCTCTCTCAGCCTTGGTCATCAAGAGACTCTGTTCCTCAGATCACGTTCATTTGAAAGAACGTTTTCCTACTTAACAGAATACAGCACCACACTAGTGTCAGCCCTGAGTTTTAGAAATATTTAAAGAAATATCATATGCCTATGAATAAGGTATGGCCATCTAAGCTTTCATTATTTTACAATGAAGCTTGAAATGAGAATTTTTTAAAAAGGAATGACTCATCTGCAGTTCATGGCTTCAACATGGTACCCAGTACCCAAGGAGGTCAAAGGCAGGCATGGTTTGAAAAATACTAGGTCTCTACTCTTTGATGTTTGCCCTTGATCTGCCACCGCTGGTGCCCTAATGTCCTGGAAAACATCTGCCTGCTTGGGAGTCAGTTGTCAAGCTACCTGTTGGTCTTCTCATTCTCCTTTACCACTGCAATGATCGCTCAGCACAAAAACCCTCCGGTGGATGAGCTTCTCTGTTCCTGCTTGCTCCAACTTGATTCTCAACTACTACAGAGCTGCTTAAGAACCACAGATGGGATTTTCAAGGCACCATCTATTCATGAAGTATCAGAGGGCAGCACATATATCTAACAAATGTTCAACTCTTCCCCATCAATTCAGAGTTCTTTAATTACAAACAACAGAAAATCACTCTGGCTAATTCAGGCAGAAAAAGACTACAAAAGAGTAGAGCAGAGCTCTCAGGATAGATAAAAAAGGCTGCAGATCTGGCCCAGAAAAAAAGGTGGAAGCCTAGAAAGGTTTGAGGTCTAGCTAACGAGAACAACTTGACAGTCTTAACTAAGAGCTGCTACTGGAATGAACAAGTCCCCATCATTTGGAGGAGAGGGGTGTTGCTGATAGCACATCCCTGATTTTCCATAGTCCCAGAAGGTAGAACCCATTTGGCTTAAATCGGGACTCCCCAACCTCTGCATTACTGACATTTAGGATCAGATAATTCTTTGTTGTGAGGGATGGTTGCCTTATGCAGCACCTCTGGCTTCTATGCACTAAATGCCAGTAGCATTCTCTCTAGTTGTGACAACCAAAAATGTCTCGATGTTGCCCAATGACCCCCAGGAGGCAAAATCACCCCAGCTGAGAACTGGCTTAGACTGATTCACAAAGCTGCCCAACTAATGGCTTAGGAAAGACCAGGTCCCTTGATGTATGATCCCATAAGGCAAAGGGAAGGTAGGTAAGTCTCCCAAAAGGAAGTTGGGATACTGATCCCAAAAGATAAGAGAATTAATGCTTACAGTCCATTTCCCAACATTGGTAAGCCGGAAAGTAGAACAAGGTTATTGTTTTAGCCCACGTATTCAGAGAACAAGGAAAAACAGTAAAATTTCATAAATTTCTGAAAACAGACTATAGAAAAAGTAGTCCATCAGAATGTTGTACATTCCACAACACTGTGCCAGTGAACATTCATGCCCTGGAAAAGCACGATTCCAGTCAAGCGGGCATTCTTTATCATTTTTATTGAAATTCTCCACATTTCCCTATCTGTTTTTTTAAAACCTGCCAGATCTTTTTACAGTTCCTGGTATCTATGGACTCGTGGTAATTGACATAACTAATTTAAGGGAAACTGATTCCAAATCCCAGAAAACACCCACTGCATCTCTGTATTAATTAGTCAGCTAACTCTGGTGGTTCCAACATGGTGCTAATGAGACCAAAGACATGAATCCAATCCTCATGCCATATGGGCTTGTTCAACAGCAAGCCCGGAGCCCCACTCCAACCAGCCAACTGATAGATCGATGTCTATGGCTGCTGGTCGGGAGAGGAGAAGGAGAGGGGATGGATGTGTCCAGACAAATCCACCTCCACTGTGAGCACAGCCCGTGGCGTACATTCTTCCAGGAAAGGAGAGCAAATCCTCACAGAATCAGAGCATGGCACACCCCTCACTATGCCCATAACACTCTCCCATGCCATGGCACATCTTTGCCTCTCCCCTTTCCAGCTCATACCTACTCACCCCAGCTTCCTTTGCTGCTCCCTTTCCCTTCTGTTCATTACCATTTCTTAAAAATTAGAGTGCAGAACTTCATCTCCAATCCGCACTGATTCTAAATTCCCTGATCCTACCATCAGCAGCAAGTCTGGGCTTGTCTCTTCTTCCATTATTATTTCTGACAGCCCCAAAGAAATCACTTAATATTCATTTCAGTCTCCTTTTTCAGACAGTCTTAAAAATCAATTTCAAAATTTTTCTTCTTGATCCTGTCATTTAGCACTGAAATGGCCCAAACTGATTACTTGGGAGCATTAGCGTTTCTCCCTTGTCCTCCTGGGATGTCAGACTTTGGGAGTCTCTTCTGGTATGATTTCAGTTGGCTTTCATTTCAGGGAGGCTGTTTTTCACTAAGAAACATGATTTTTTTTTTTAAAGCTATATTTGTAGTACAATTATCCTTACTGAGGCGGGGGGGGTGGGCAGCAGCATTAAAGAATAGACCAAACACTTGGCTACAAGAAAAATCAGATTCAATGGGTGAAAACAGAAAAAGAAAAGTCTTGAAATTCAGTTACTCTAAAAACTCCCAAGAATGTCATGTGAAAGCCCCTACTTTCCAAACAGTAAATTAGCCATAGTAACATCATCTTATTTATTAATAAGAAGAAGTTAAAATAGCCATTCATGATAAGACGCTGAACACTGCGAGGAAGCCAAGAACAGGAAGAAAAAGGTCTGAAAGGCAGAAAAAAGGGAAGGGCAGCTTTTATAAAGAAGAAAAAAGTTCTTTGTCTTTGCTGCCATTCTGTGAACAGTCTAGAGAATTCAGTTCATTGTTATTGCCGCTGCCCTTCTTCCTTGCCATTGTTTTGCTTTTTCAGGTTGTCTTTAATTCTCCAAGTAACATTATTATAGAACTGGAGAGGTCGCAAACCACCAGGAGGACTGGGGTGCTGGCGGGGGGCGGGGGATGGAACTCAGTGAAACGTGTCCAGAGCATTTTATTCCTTCGCCTGTATTTTCTCTTCTCAGAGAGCAGAGGATGCTTTTCAAAGTAAGGAATGCTGCAGACATGACATTAAAAAAGCTCTGGACCATGCAAAACAGTCCTCCAGCTTGATAACCGTAACCAGTTTTTGCTCTGACCTCTTAAGAATCACTCTGTTATCTTCGTAATTCCACCAGCTTCTTACTTATGTTATTACAATATCTTCACACACCTCCCCCCGCCATAACTCTGGCTTGAGAAAGAAAATATTGGCTAAAACGACCAGGGAACAAAAGCCAGTGGCAGGAAATGCAAGAGAGAAAACAATTGGATTTTTCTTAGAGGATCAAAGAGCCAAAAATCATTCTTTCTGGGACAGGGGAACATCAAACATTGGGACTTAAGCAGTGTCACTTCAGGAATTAACCAACAACACAGAGTGCAACCAGCCCCAAACCACTTCCTGAGACGAAGATAAATGGCAGGAGTCCGTCCACATCACAGCAAATGGGATCCTACAGATCTGGAAAAGGTGCAGTGTGACTTGTGGTGAGAATACCCTCTGTCTTTTCTGCCTGCCCAATGTGCGACCCTTCTGTATAGAGCAAGTGTCCTTCGAGTGCCTCCAGGAGGCCACTTACGTGGTGCCACAGTACTGTCCTGGCTTTTAGGCTCTGACTGCAGGGATTCAGCCCGTGACTCCAGTGGACTGAAAGTCCCAGAACATAACCAAGGGACGGAGATAGTCCTCCCACCTGAATGTGTACCAAGCATCAGTAAGGTAGCTTGATCTACCTGCAGTACCACCTCTGATGAATCATTCCTCTACGTGCATGTACAGTTAACTGGGGGATGCCTTGACGAGAAGGGGGAAATTGGGACTATTTTGATCAATGACCTTTTGTTTCCTTTTGTCTGTTTGTTTTTTTAAGATTTTATTTATTTATTTGATAGAGATTACAAGTAGGCAGAAAGGGAGGTGGAGAGGGGGAAGCAGACTCCCTGCTGAGCAGAGAGCCCGATGAGGGATTTGATCCCAGGACCCTGAGATCATGACCTGAGCCGAAGGCAGCGGCTTAACCCACTGAGCCACCCAGGCATCCATGTTTCCTTTTGTTTTTAATAAATGACTGATCTCTGAGGCCCGTGGGGGTAGCTGGCAGAAGAAAAATTTTAATACAGAGCCTAAACTAAGTCACACAGTAAGAAGAGGGTTTTGCAACTGCACCTAGAATTCTCCTAAAGTTCTGCCAGACTTCAAGCAAAGCCAACAGAAGAACATCCATACTTTCAAAATTAGGTTATGAGTCATTTTACCGAGGGTCCATTTATTTCACTAAGGGATTTACTTCTAAATTCTTCCAAATAGCATTAGCCCTTTGAATGCATTTCTAATTGGATTAGAACGATAAATATTTCAAACCGGACTCAACTTCATGAGGGAGAGAAAATCTGAACTGCTGGTGTGACTAACACATGTCTCCAAGCTAACAGGACTAGAAATGGGTCCCTGAGTGAGGTCCCTTACTCTAACAAGACCTGTTGGTCTTCCGCTCTCATTTCCTTATGACACTTCAGCACTTAGAAAACTGTCGTTGACCCTAACAAAATGAATGTAGTGCAATTCCAATGCAGAACCTCACAGCATTTTCACTGGCAAGTGACCATGAAAGGTCACTGATCAAAACCTTCCTCTGAGGTTCAGGCCCCACAAGCACATGCCAGACAGCCTCACTTTAGCACATCTGCTCACGGGAGAGGACTACTTTTCAAGGCTCTTAGGTGTCATTCAACTTCACTAGTACAGGACCTCGCATAGAACAGTTAACATTTAGAGATGAATATGCGATGCTCTAGGATATACGAAAGGGGCAAACAGTTAAGATGACAGTGTATTTTTTTATTGTCACCTCTGTTCTGCTAAGATGGTCTGATCCTTCCATTTCAAATGTTCTACATAACTTCACCTTCCTTTAAATCTTTTCCACCCATTCTATCCTTGGATTTATTATCTAATTCATAAGAATGGCAGCATCCAAAATCCCAAATGCTTATGATAAATTTCTTGCACATCACCTATCAGACGACAGGAGCACACCCATGTACCTAAGGAAATGCCGAGAGTGCCATGAGCTTTTGGAGACCAAAGGAGAAAGAGCACTTTGGATTTCACAAATGCTCTAAACTTTCAAGTCTGGCATTCCCGAACCTGAGAGTGGATCCCGGTCCACAGTTCTGTGGGCCAACCACTAACTGACAACTATTTGTGGAAGCCCTTTGTGGTCTAGTTACCATGATGGAACAGAAAAAAACAAAAACGATCAGATGTGATTCTTCCCCATCATCCATCTTCCACCATCTCACTGGAGAGACAAAACTAATACACAAGGTCAAGGAATAAATCCTTAAACTAACCTTAAGCTGTTTTAATTGCAAGAGAAGAGGGATAATTCATGGATTTTCTGATTATACTTCTGTGCTGTACACATTAGCCTTGAACGGCTCATCCACGGCTTAACCTGACTTCAGGGACATTTCATCAAGGCCTCTCTTGACTCCTCTACATGTTCAGCTGATACCAATGCTAAGCATGGTTTCTTAGAGAATACACTCCATTTTGCTGGCTGCTCTAGGTCTTTCCCACTTTATACAAAGCAAACATGAAAGTTAAATACTTTCGCCACCTATCCGGTATTAGTTTCCAAAATATTCCATGCCAATATGGAGATAAGCTTCCAAAAACCTAAAAAGCGTGTTCACATAAACAGATGTCAAGCAGTTTTAAATACTTACAAACAGTCCCTTTCACACCCTGTTGCCAGTTTATTTCTGTGTAATGTTAACAAGGAAAAAAAAAAAAAAACCCAAAAGTGAGCAGCAAGTGAAAGCTTGAAAGGAAACATAGGAAAGAAGCATAGAGTGGTGCCCCTCTTATCTGCAGGGAAAACATTCCAGTCCCCCAGCGGATGCCTGAAAGTGCAGGTGATACCAAACCCTAGACAGATCATGTTTTCTCCTACCCACACTTACACAATCAAGTTCAACTTGTAAATTAGGCACAGTAAGAGATTAACAATAACTACCAATCAAATAAAACAATATCACAATATACTGTAAAAAAAGTTATGTGGACGTGGTACCTCTCTCATACGAACAAAATACTTTATTGTCCTGTACTCACCCTCTTCTTGTGATGACGTGAGCCAGTAAAATACCCACGTGATGAGATGGAGGGGAATGACATAGGCACTGTGACGTAGCATGAGGCTATCGTTGACCTTCTGACAGTTCATCAGGAGGATCACCTGCTTTTGAACACAGTTGACCCGGGGAGCTGAAACTGCAGAAAGCAAAACCGTGGATAAGTCAGGGATTACTGTGTGGCAATCATTTGCATGAACTGTTAGTTCACCCTCCTAGATTTCAGCTTTACAGGATTCAGTTTCACACTACACACAGCAGAGATGCCTGAGACAAAGGAGGGAGAGTGTGAATCACTTAATGTTCAATCTAGAAGAATATAACCCTATTCTTTTCTGAGAAAATTCATGTCAACTTCCCCTCCTCTGAAGATGAATAAAAGCATTTTTAAATAAAAAGTCACCATAAATTTTGATGCAGCAAATAAATCCCCTAGATGTTTTGTTGTAGCTTCAGAAGTAAAAAGCTTCCAAAGCATTTACTCTGAACATAATAGCAGAATCTCCAAGAATACACTGGGCAATAAATCCAAAATGATATTATATGAAAGATATAGACATTCCAAACCTTTTTTAAAGGAGACTTGAGACACTGACTGCAATCTCTTGGGAATACAAACTTAGGCTGTGACAAACTTTTAAATGCATTTTTAAAAATTAAATGTGTATGTGTCTGAATCATCTGGAGTCATTGCTTAAAACTGGAAAGAATTAAGACAGACTTTTAAGTAAGGGGGCAAATTAATATTGGTTTTAATTCTTCACTTTATAAACACCTATTTTATAAATGTTAAATAATTGCTGAAAATAAAACACCGTAACATCTAAATGAACATGAAAGCATATTAGGTAAAACTATTTCACATTTGGGTTCCATGAATCACAATTACAGACTAAAGGTTCCCTTACTTGGCATTAGAGAAGGAACTTTAAAAAAAAAAAAAAGAAAAAAAATTTTTTTTTGAGACAGCTATGCCCTCTGGAGGTGACACTTGGGAATTGAATAAATCTTCCCTAAACCAGTAACAATGACTTTCCTAAGGAACTGAACATGCACTTGGAAATGCAAAGAAGGCTTAGGAGGTTTCATCCGTGTTCCTTTCTTTGTGTCAAACCAGGTTTCAATGAGTAATAATTTAGAATTTCAGTTTAGAAATGTTCAAACGGGCGCAAAACATTTTGGTAGGAGGAATTAAAAGCTTGTGTTCAATATATAGAATACAATGATCAGGAACACACTCAATATTATGAGAAGAAAGAACAGCAGTTCCAAATCAAATATCCTCAAGCGTCTTTTGGTGAACTGGCTAAAAGCGGATGGCCTACGCCCCTCAAACCGAATTTTTGACCACTCTGGGAGCGAACCAAATCACCTTGACTAGCAAAACGCATATCCTATCTCCGAATAACTCAACACCTCTCCTTTACTTTTCCTTTGACCTTTTTATAGCTCCTTCTGAATAAATGGAGCTATAGCTCCCCTTCTAGGGACTACATTGTCCCCGAGGGAGAAGCAATAAGCATTTCCTGCAGGAGCTTTGGAAATAGGAATTAATAAAGTTGGCTTTGCGTGTTTGGAATTTCAACGGGCAATAAATAAATAAAGTAACTGGGGGCAGATCAAAAACAAAGCCACCACCTAACCTCTACAGAGAAAATGAAGACATCGTCTTCATTGTAACATTGGCCTTGGTTGTGGGTGAATGTTGTGTCTGTTTGAAAAGAGGTGGGGGAGAAACCCGAGAGCAAGCGAGTAAGGTTGGTTCACGGGGCGAGAGTGTGATTACGATCTGTAGGAGTGCAGAATACACCCGAGTCTCAGTGGGATGGGATTCTCTTCAGGAAGCTGGTCCCCCGGCGCGCGCTGGGCGCGTGGCCTGTGCGGCCCGGCGGAAATGGAACAGAAGGTTCTAGAAAAGGAAGCAGAGGTGGTCTTCCAGGCTTCCAGCGACTTCGGCCCCCCCCCCCCCCCTGCATCTCGGGTTCTGGACCTCTCTCCAAAGACAGCTTCACTCTCAAACCCCACTTCCTCCCTCCTCGCCAGAGGGACGTCAAGGACCCCTCAGGGTTACTAGAACCTCGCCCTTGCCGGCGCCCCACTGCTTGGGGTTCCATCCCACTCGCGCAATTCCTAACTCAAGTTCTCCTGCCCCTTGGCCAGCCCCTTCTCTTCAAACTGCACCCCCATCCCTGGGGCCGATTCCTTAAAGGGGCCCAAGACGACGCCCCGAAACTCACGGTGATATCCAGGTGCCCCTGAGAGCGCGCTCTCGTCTACCCCAAACGTGAAGCTAACACGTGAAGACCGCGGGTAGTCAGACGCCGGCGCACGCAAGGCGCGCGGCTTCCTGCCTCCCGCCCTCCGCACACCTGCGCGACCGCCCGCGGGCCGCAGCGCCACCAGAGCGCCGACAGAGGGCGCCCGCGGCCAGTCTCCCCGTCGGAGGCCAAGGCCAGGCTAGCGGTTTGCCTGTTCCAATACAGAGGTGCCCGGTGGATCCAGGGAAATGGCGGTGTGGGCTAATGAGTAAGGGAGGGCATAGGGGACGAGTTTTTTAACTTATCTGAACCTCAGACTCTCACCTAAGAAAACGGTGATAACACCAATAATGTATGCCATGGTTGTCAGTTATGACCATATAGACATTCATTCATTCATTCATTCATTCACAATAAACATGCCATGACGTCCCTGCTATTTTCCAAGGGAGGCAGGAGCACTGGGGATACCTAAGAATCAAACTGGACCCAGGCTTCTGGAGTGAACATTCAAAGGGGATTCACCTGGGGTAGCAGGAATGAGATTGTGCTTTGCCGACATGTTAGCACAGCTCCTAGCATGTGCTCAGTCTTCTTGAAAGGCTGTTTGGTGATTAATATTATTAGATGCCTCTGTCTACATCAACTTCATCTTCCTCCTACAGAAAAGAGGGTTGGTTCATTCCTCAGTGGTTCCAGGGCAGGACATCAACTTCCTCACATTAATAGCTGGATGAGAGTTTGATGAAGGAATAAAGTCATTCAATGAACTGTGCCCTGGATCCCTGGAGGAGGGTAGAAGGAATGGAAGGCACATAGCCCTGCCACTCATGAGGCAAATAATGCTGGGGATGCTGTGGAAAATTCAAAGTAACATCTTCCTGTGGAGAGCCTTCTGTCTTTGAAGGACTGACCACTTTCCCAAGAAAACAAAATTAGTTTCTTCCATTAAAAGAGAGGTGAGCCTGCACAGGGATCTTCCTCCAGTTCATACTCTCCTCATTAAGAGCTTCCAATGGCATTTGGGTTGTTAGCTATCTCCTACCCTTTTTGTAGGTGTACTTAAGTGTTCCCAGTAGTTTCAGGGCCCTCAAAAATTTTCTCACTGAGTTTCCCCTCAAAGGAACTGATCAGAGATGAGAACTTACATCACCAAAGGGAGTCACATCATTGTAAAAACAAATCCTGGACAAATGAGAACGCTCTTCTCAACTTTTTTAAAAGGTGTTTTAAGGTTTTAACTCCTCAAACAGCATCCAAACAGAGGAGGGACCTTTTTCCTCCTAGAGCCACTGAAAATGATTTTTTCTTAAAATAAATTTCAGGAAGATGTATTAGTCATCCACTGCTGCATAACAAAGTACCACACACTTAGAAGCCAAAAACAATACTCATTTATTATCTCATAGTTTCTGTGGATTAGGCATCTGGGTACAGGATTCTCTTTTCAAGGTCTTGTATGGCTGAACTAAGGGTGTAGGCTAACACACAAAGAAAAAGAAATAGAAGGCACAAGATTGGTAAGGAAGAAGTAAAACTCGCCATTTGTAGATGACATGATGGTATATATAGAAAACTCAAAAGACTCTACCAAAAAACTACTAGAACTGAAGAATGAATTCAGTAAGGTTGTAAGATACAAAATCAATTTACAGGAATCTGTTTCATTTCTATATACTAATAATGAAGTAGCAGAAAGAGAAATTAAGAAAGCAATCCCATTTACAATTTCACCAAAATAATAAAATACCTCAGAATAAACTTAACCAAGGAGACAAAAGACCTATTCCCTTTAAAATTATAATTATAAAATTATAGAACATTGTTGAAAGAAACTGAAGGTGACATAAAGAAATTGAAAGATATTCCATGCTTATGGATTAGAAGAACAAATATTGTTAAAATGTCCATACTATCAAAAGCGATCTACATATTTAATGCAATATCTATCAATATACCAATATTGTTTTTCAAAGAATTAGAACAAATAATCCTAAAATATGTACAGAATCACAAAAGACCCCAAATAGTCAAAACAATCTTGAAAAAGAAGGATGAAACTGGAGATAACACAATCCTTTATTTTAAGATATACTACAAAGCTGTAATAACCAAAACAGTATAGTCCTGGTGCAAAAATAGACACATAGATCAATGGAAAAGAATAGAAACACCATAAATAAACCCATTATTATATAATCAATTAATCGTCAACAAAGGAGGAGATAATATACAATGGGAAAAAGACAGTCTTTTCAACAAATGGTGTTGGGAAAACCGGACAGCAACAAGCAAAAGAATGAAACTGGACCACTCTCTTACACCATACATAAAAATAAACTCAAAATGGATTAAAGAACTAAATGTGAGACTTGAAACCATAAAAATCCTAGAAGAGAACACAGGCAGTAACTTTTCTGACATCATCCATCATTTTTCTAGCTATGTCTCCTGAAGCAAAGGAAACAAAAACAAAAATAAATGTTTGGGACTACATCAAAATTAAAAGCTCTGCACAGCTAAGGAAAATCAACAAAACTAAAAGACAACCTATAGAATGGGAAAGCTATTTGCAAATAACATATCTGATAAAGGGTTAGGATCCAAAATATATAAAGAATGTGTATAACTTGATATTAAAAAACCCAAATAATTTAATTAAAAATGAGCAGAAGGTATTAACAGACATCTCTCCAAAGAAGACATCAAGATAGCTAACAGACACGTGAAACAATGTACAATATTACTCATCAACATGGAAATGTAAATCAAAACCACAATGAGATATTATCTCACACATCTCAGAATGGCCAAAATCAAAAACTCAGGAAACAACAGGTGTTGGCAAGGATGTGGAGAAAGAGGAACCCTGGTGCACTGTTGTTGGTGGGAATGCAAACTGATACAGCCATTCTGGAAAACAGTATAGAGTTTCCTTAAAATATTAAAAATAGAATGACTATATGACCCAATAATTCCATTACTGGGTATTTACCCAAAGAAAATGAAAATATTAAATTCCAAAAGATAATGTTTATCTACAATGTTTATTACTATGTTCATTGTAACCTTATTTACAGTAGCCAAATTATGAAGGCAGACAAAAATATGGTTTATAAATACAAAGGAATATTACTCAGCCAAAAAAAGGAATGAAATCTTGCCATTTGCAACAACATGGATAGATCTAGAGAGTATAATGCTAAGTGAAGTAAGTCAGAAAAAGACAAATACCATATGATTTCATTTATATGTGGAATTTAAGAAATGAAACAAAAGGGGAAAAAGACCAGAAAAGACTCTTAAATATAGAGAACAAACTGGTAGTTACCAGAGGTGGGTTGGGTGGGATGGCTGAAATACATGAAAGGGATTAAGAGAACATGTATCATGATGAGCACTGAGTAATGTATAGAATTATTGAATCACTATATTGTAAATATATATTGGAAATAAATAAACTAATTAATAAAACAAAATAAATTGAATTGGCCAGTTACATCCTCTCCTGGAGGCCCCACTAGGGAAATATCCAATCCTATTCTTCCTTGTATTATTGGCAGAATTCTTTCCTTGTGGTTGTATCACTGAGATACCCACTCTACTGTCTTGCTAGCTATTAACCAAGGACACTGTCATTTCCTAAAAGCCACCCTGGTCCTCACCAATGTGTCCTCCATAGCCCTCTCATATGACCTTTCACTCTTTTAAACTCACCTGATTAGATCAGACCCACCCTAATAATTTCCTTTGTGAGTTCCTTTGTGAGTTCCTCTGTGAGTAACTCAAATTCCAATGATTAGGAACCTAATAATGGGAATAATATCTGATCATATTCACAGGGGAGGAAATTATACAGGTGTCTTCATTTGAGCTACTGTAACTAATACCATAGGCCAGGTGACTTTGAAATAAATAAAATAAAAACACATTTATTTCTCACAGTTTAGGAGGTTACGAAGACCAAGATCAAGGTGCTAGCTGATTCAGTTCCTAGTAGTGAGAGTCCTTTTTCTGGTTTGTAGACAGATGCCTTTTTGTTGTATCCTCACATGGCAGAGAGAGAAAGATTGTCTCTCTCGTGTCTCTTCCTATAAGGTCTCCAACCCCATCATGAGGGGGTCCATCCTTATGACTTAATTATCTCCCCAAGATTCCACCTCCTAACATCATCATACTAAAGGTTAGGGTTTCAACATGTGAGTTTGGGGAGAACAGAAACACTACTTAGTTAAGAGCAACAGAACATATACACCTGGGGGTAGAAATCTTGTGGGTCATCTTGGAATTCTGCTTACCACAGAAGAAACTAGAGGAAAATAAACAAAGAAAACATAATACTATAGAAATGTGCTAATTTACAGACATCGAATTCCTACCTAAGATCACTACTGACTAAAGACCAGGGGTATGTCCAGGGCCCAAGGGACCCCTCCTTCTATCCTGCCTCAAGCCCTCTCCCCTCTCCAACCTTTCCCTTCCACTCTTCCACCCCTATGCATGAGAAGAATTAAGAGCCAGTGCTGGAGCTCAGAGGGTCAAGGGCATTTACTTAGGGCCATAGGCAAGAAAGGCCACAGACATGCCCCTCATTGTGCCTTTGACCTGGCAGCAAGGCAACAATTAGAAGTAGAAGGGTCAGGAAGGCATACCTGGTTCTGAGCTCAACTCTGCCACCTGCTCCCTTTGTAACTTCCAAGTCCAGTTTACTGAATCTCCGTTTCTGCATCTATAAAATCAAAGTCCCAAGATTTCCTTCTTGGTGGTAAGCATTGGGTGAGATAATATACATCACGTACTTCACACAGCATCAGCACAGGAAGAGAAAACAATGGGAAAAACATAAAAGTACCTGAGAAGCAGTTCGGAGAAAGAGGCATTGCTATTCCCCAAAGCATCTACCAGCTGCTGGGAGCCATGGGATTTGCAGGCATCTGTAATTCATGGTGTTTAACCTTGCAACATCTACAATCTAGCTGAAAGACAAGGCAACTCACCCAGCAAACAGGTGCACTGTCACAGAGAGATAGATTGTGAATTCAAGTGTTCTCTTTCCTCAGAATTTTCACCCAGAACCTGCAAGCACTTGGCCTGCACATGTGTTCAGGCCAAGGTTTCACCCCAGCAGCTGGCCTTGTGATGACTAACACCTTCCTCATGGCTGGAGATAAGGTCGCCGAACTACCACCCAGAGAGAGACCCACCATGGGGCCCTCACTTAGGTACACTCAGATGTTCAGCCAATGGCCGTGGATGGCTCCACTTACTCCTGCTGCATAAAGGTAAACATCTGAAGGAGCTGGAGGGACCAGAGACTGCCAACGGTCCTGTATTCTTTTCCTATGGCTGCTGTAACAAATTACATAAACTTAGTGGCTTAAAACAATATACATTTTCTCTTTCATAGTCCCAGAGATCAGAAGTCTGAAATCAGTTTCACGGGGCTAAAGTCATGGTGTCAGCAGGACAGCATTGCTTCTGTGAGCTCTGGGGAAGAATCCCTTTCTTCCTCTTTGCCAGCCTTTAAAGGCCGCCTACATTGTTTGGCTCCTGGGTCCTCATCACTCCGACCTCTGCTTCCACCAATCCCATCTCACACTGACATTCCGCCTCCCTCTTCTAATGACTCTTGTGATTATACTGGTCCCACCAGGATAATCCAAGACACTCTTCCTGTCTTGTGAACCTTCATTTAATCACACTTGCAAAATCCCTTTTGCCAGGTAATAACATAGTCACAGATTTCGGGGGATTGAGATGTAGTAATTTTGAGAGGCCATTATTTTGCTCACCGCACGTACCTATTTCACTGAGACAGATGCCTGTACACTTTCTACCTATCCTCTCTCCAAACAATAGAAAAAAAAATTAAAAATGGCTCATCTCTGGACATTTACCAGATCTAGCCTACAAACAACTTGGGATGAAGCACATTTTCACAGAAGTAAGTTTCTTAAAGTTTAGTTAGAAAAAGATACTATGCTCTCCACATCACAAGGGAATAATCTGTTACGGTCTGCTTTTAAATGCAGTAGATAGGGCACATTTAATAAGACATGAAAACAGAACCTATATTTTAGTAGCGTTCAGCATTCTTCCCTTCCGTTTTTGCAAACTGTGATGATCACTAACACCTATGCTCACCCTACCCTGTTTCTAACTACTCTTTAAATCAACTTGATACTGTATTTTTTTTTTTTGACAGTTCTGTGACAGGTACAAATTACTTGACTGTTACTATGGTTACGAAAGGACCTCCAAATAGAGAAAACATTAAGATTAAAATAAAAGGGGGAGGGAGTAGTCCAAATTGGCATTAATGATTCGTTGTCCAAGTGTAACTGCGTGTTAACTAGTCAAGCTTTGAAAATTTTGCCAGTGAGGACCCCGGAATCAGTCAACCAGCAGGCAAAGGTGCCTGTGTGAGCAAGAATGCTTGTCTCCTACAAGAAGCAATGGTTCAAAGTTTATAGAACATTCTACTCTCCCTTACTTATGCATCTCTTTTATTTGGATCGTCTCCTTTGTTCTTCATCTCCTCCTGCTTTTCCCCCTTCTGAACACATTAGTTACTATGGAAACATTGGTGTGAATGTCAGAAAGCTCGGCTCAGAAATGCTTCATAAAGTCAATTTATAGAATGGTCTGACATTTATCTCATGTTTGGGAAATTTAAAGAAAATTTGTGATATTCATGACCAGTGATAGGGGTAGGTGGTAAACACTGTGCTATGTATGGGTTTTGAAATTTGTTTTATATACACTGTGAAAGCATCGGGTTTTGTCTTTTATGGGAAGAATAGCAACAAAAACAGGAGATTGTTTTGGGATTTGAAATTGGATTCATTTTCCATCAGTTCAGGAAGGATTTCCACTTTCTAAGTTTGTAAGGCTGACTGGAATCTCTAGTGTCAAAATAAATGTTTTTTGAAAAAAATTACAGTTAGCTTATTTTTTTTAACTTTAACCTGACAGTAAGACAAATGGTATTATCCATAATAATGTACACATGGCAGCAGCAATATTAGTTAAAGGCACAGAAATGTTAAACCCATGCTGTAAAAATTTTTACTTCACTATGGGGAATTTCAGAGTTAGCACAATCCTCTGGACTAACAACCATAGTAGCTAACATTTAAAGCACATTTATTATGTGTGTCAGGACCCATTCTGAGTACTTTCTATGTATTGATTCATGTGCTTCTCAATCATATATTTTTTTCACACAGGGAACTGAGGCACAAGGAATTTAAGTAATTCACCCAAGTAAGTGGGAGAAAGAGATTCATACCAAGACAATTGAGTTCCAGAGTCTACAGTCTTAGCCATCATGAAAAACTGTTTCTGCATGGAAAAGTAAAATAATACTTAACACAATATTCAGATGGAGAGCTTTGATCAGTTCTGGACTAAAAAGATGATCTAGGTATTACCTATAGTATCTCCCCTCTAATGTTATTGCCCAAACCCTTCAGGTTCACCATGTTGTCACTGAAGATGCCATGAGTTCCTGATGATTACAGTTTGACAATGAATTCAGTTTAGAGTTCAATTTGATATCCAATTTGCAGGCTCTTACAAATCTTGTTACATGTAAAAGAGTATTAATGTTTCACTATGCGATTAGCAGCAAAGCTCTAAACAGCTGACCTTAATTCCACTGCATTCCATCAGAAGAATTTAATTACAAAGAAAACCCAGTGTCAACCTGTGGGGCGACGTTTGTTCTGTGCCACCCAACATTTCCTATCCTTTCTAGCAACAACTCCCAGTTATTGTTTGAGAAAGTGGTACCTGCTTAATTAAATGCACTTGGCCCTCCTAAAATGGGTCACGTGGCCCAGGCCTATGCCACTCAGCACCTCTCTGCTCTGTGACTTCAGTGATCGGTTCAAAGATCCACGTGTGACGAGGGTAAGCCAAAGAAATGCCAGAAGATTTTTGCTGGGAATGTTCAAACAGGAAGAAGACCTCATTTTCTTCCCTGGAAAACTCAAGCTGCTCTAACCATCTTTGCCATCACAAAAGCATTGGCCTAGAGCATACAGAGGCCTGTAGGCAGAGAGACTGAAACCTTTGGAACCAAAAGCAAGTAGAAGATTAAGAAAAATCCAGCCAAATGGCATCATTTGATCTGTGAATATAGTACTGTCCATGTTTGCCAGACTTTTCAAAGCACTGGCCCTTACACCCTCCTTTAAAAAAAAAATCTAAATACATTTGAGCTGGCTTACAACAGAAAAGGGCCTAGTGGACAAAACATGAAGTGTCCGTGTCCTTTGAGGGCATGGAACAAGTGTCCATGTCCTTCTCTGTAAATAAGAAACACCAACTCCACAAACCTCTGAAAGCCCAAAGTCCTTTTCTAGCTTATTTGGTCACAAAAAAAGGACATGACCTACATGGGCATAAGGCTACTTGTGGTCTTTACTTACTAGCTCAACATGAATATTCCTACCAGAAGCATCAGACTGTATAAGATACATAAACACTTATCTTTATTAAAATTTCTAAAAATTGCAAATTCTTAAAACCCAAGGGTTTCAAATGAAAGACGGCAGGATCTAGTAACAGGATCTAGTAACGGGATAAATTTTATGAATAATTTTATTGAATAAGTAAGTGCTTAATCTCTGAATAGGATGGGATCTGAGTTAGCCAAAGATACTGTTGAGAACCATGAGATGAAAGCATCCATCATTCCAAAGTTGTGTTGAAGGTGAAAGTATGCTTGCATGGCATTTAACAGACAGACATCAAGTCAAGTATCAGATTGATAAACACCAGAACAAAGTGAAAATTCCTAAGGTCAGGACAAAAGCAAAAGGAGATGTGTGTCTCAAGGAATAGTATCAATAGCTTTAAGAACAGAGAATTTGGAAGAAGAATAGAAGCTATTGCATGACTTCACACCAAGTTACACTACAGTAATTCCAAGATGGAAAATATTATGATGCTGAGTACATGTGGTTATACCTTAGCTAAATATTGAAGTGAATATTCTGTGTTCGTGGAAACTTTATCCTAAGCCCTTCTCTCTCTCTCTCTCTCTCTCTCACACACACACACACACACACACACACACACACACACATCACTGTCCAAAATCTGTCTGATAGACTTTTCAATTATTCAATCAATAAGGCCCTACCATCCTGCCCCCACTTTATGCTCGAGTTGGCTTACAACAAACAGAAAAGTGTCTACTGGACAAAAGCGAGAAGCATCTCTTTCCTTTGAGGGCAGACACTACATCTTGTTAACCTTGCTCATAAGCAAACATTTCCTCACCTAAGTTTCCAAAATCTGCAAACCTTTGAGTTTCATGTTTTATATATACATATAAAATGTTACTATTTGACTGCAGCCAAGAAAACTATCATGCTGTGTGATATCAAAAAGAGTATTAGAAACTCATTAAACACAGTCCGTCAAGTAGAAAACGTTGGGGTCATGACTCATCTGCTTTCTTCTCTATATCCAGGACCTAAAATTATGACTAGTTCATGGTTAAGGGTTTAGGGTATACTTTATTAATAAATTAAATATGAACTACCTTCTGACCACTCTGCTGTCTGATGACACTGACAAGTTGTCAGTGGGACAACTGACAGAGGGAGGGGAAACCAGGAGGAGAAAAGCTCCCAAGGATGGTGACATCACTAATACATAGAGAAATACTACCCACAAGTCTCACCTCCAGTTGTAGAAAAGCCAAATGGAGATCAGTGATCTCTCAGGTGACCATCAGCCCTATGATTACATGGTTTTGCTGCAGGAAAAGAAAATATAAAAGGGTACAGAGAGAAGTCTATATAACTTAAAATACTAACTAATTAAACAATACTAACTAATAATACTATATATATAAAATATGTATTTTATATATATACTAATCACAGTAGTTAGTATTATATATATTATATGCAATTAGTAGTATATATTATAATCATATACTAATTATATATAATTATAATAAGATGTATAATTATAGTTACAGTTATATATAGTTAGTATTATATATTATATAATATATATTTTATATAACAATACTAACTAATAATACTAACTATAATATATAACATATATGTTATATATTAATATATATAATATATAATAGTAATTAATAAATACTAACTAAGGGGTGCCTGGATGGCTCAGTGGGTTGAAGCCTCTGCCTTCAGCTCAGGTCATGATTCTAGGGTCCTGAGATCGAGTCCCGCATTGGGCTCTCTTCTCAGCAGGGAGCCTGCTTCCTCCTCTCTCTCTGCTTGCCTCTCTGCCTACTTGTGATCTGTCCAATAAATAAATAAAATCTTTAAAAAAATAAATACTAACTAAAAAGCAAACAATAAATAATCTCTAAATATGGAGGAGACTCTCTTAAAATTTCAAATTTCATATATATGAAAAAATTCTGCATCAAGTATTTTACTATACCTGAAAATGGCCCAAGTCTAAAAATTAGTCCAGCACAAAATGGCACACTCACTGGTCTAAGAAAGATTATACCCTTACCTTCTGTTAATAAAACCTCTAATGTCCAGAGCACCAAACTGTAAGAACCCAGCCAAACCCAGCATGCTATCAAATTTTTTGACCTCTGGGACTCTGTGCAAATCCAACCCATCTTTCCCATGAGAATAGTTAACTGCCTCCCTTCATTCCAGGCTTTCCTCCAACTTCCCTGGCGCACAACTGCCAGAAGAATTTTCCTAATGAAAAGCTTTGATCCCATAGCTGTTTTAAAGCTTTCAACAGCTCCCAGTTTCAGCAGCATTTCACTACCTTTGTGAAGATGCCACATTGTCCTATTTTCTCTCCTACCTCTAGCTTCTGCTTTTCCATCTCTAGTACCAAAGTACTCTCCTCCACCATCCTTCAGTCTTGACCATAGACCCTCCTCTCATTCTGTACCTTCTCCTTAGGTGACTCCAACCTTACAAGGCTTTCATTAACATCTAGATTCCAACAAGTATCACTATTTATTTGTTTAATTGTGATAAAATACACACTTTCATTACCTTAAAGTGTACAATTCAATGGCGTGGAGTACATTCACAATGTTGCACAACCATCATGGTCATCTAGTTCCAGAACATAATCATCATCTCAACTAGAAACTCCAGACCTATTTTCCCCCACTCCCTGACCCCTGGCAAGCTCTAATCTGGTTTTTGTCTCTATGGACTTGCCTATTCTGGATATTCCTAAAGATTTTATTTTATTTATTTGACAGAAAGAGATCACAAGTAGGCAGAGAGGCAGAGAGAGAGAGGAGGAAGCAGGCTCCCTGCTGAGCAGAGAGCCCAATGCGGGACTCGACCTCAGGACCCTGAGATCATGACCCGAGCCGAAGGCAGCGGCTTAACCCACTGAGCCACCCAGGCGCCCCTGGATATTTCATGTAAATGGAGTCTTACAACATGTGGTCACTTAGGTCTGGCTTCTTTTGTTTACAATATTTTCAAGGTTCATCCATTTTGTAGCATGTGCTAGTTCTTCATTCTTTTGTATGGTTGTAAAATATTCCACCGTATCGCTACCCCAGTTTATGTACCCATTCATCTGCTTTTGGACACTTGGGTTGTTTTCATCTTTTAGCTATTATGAATAATGTTGTTACAAACAGTAGTGTACAAGTTATTTCTTGAATACTTTTTTCATTTCTTTTGGGTACATACCTAGGAGTGGAATTGCTAGGTCACAGCATATTACTATGTGTCACTGAGGAACTATAAAGTGCTCTCCTAATGGCTGCACCACTTTATATTCCCACCAGCAACATACAAGGGTTCTAATTTTTTTACACCCCGATCAACACTTATTTTTGTTTTTTGTTTTTTTAAATTATGGCCATCTTACCGCTTTGTGGTTTTGATTTGTATTTGCCTAGTGACTAATGATGTTGAGTACTTTTTCGTGTACTTTATAACTGTTTATATCTTCTTTGGAAAAATGTCTACTCCAGGTCTTTGCCCATTTTTAAAATCAGGTTGTCTTTTTTTGTTATTAAGTTGTAAGAGGTCTTTATATATTCTGAATACTAGATCCTTAACTGCTATATAATTTAAAGATGTTTTCTCCCATTCCATAAGTTGACTTTTTATTCTCTTGATAGTGTTCTTTGATATACAAACATTTTTAACTTTGATGAACTCCAGATTATTTTTTTCTGTTATTGCTTTTGCTTTGGTGTCATATTTAAGACATCATTGTTTTGTTTTGTTTTTGTTTTTGACTTTTTTATTATATTATGTTAGTCACCACACAGTAGTACATCATTAGTTTTTGATGTAGCGTTCCATGATTCACTGTTTGTGTATGTTCCATGCAATCTGTGCCCTCCTTAATACCTGTCACCAGACTAACCCATCCCCCCACCCTCCCCTATAAAACCCTCAGTTTGTTTCCCAGAGTCCATAGTCTCTCATGGTTTGTATCTGACTCTGATTCCCCCCCTTCATTTTTCCTTTCCTTCTCCTAATGTCCTCCATGGTATTCCTTATATTCCATAAATAAGTGAAGCCATATGATTATTGTCTTTCTCTGCTTGACTTATTTCATTCAGCATAATCTCCTCCAGTCCCATCAATGTTGATGCAGATGTAAGACATCATTTTTTAAAAAAAGAAATTATTACCAAATCCAAAGCTGTGAAGATTTGTCTCTGCATTTTCTTTAAGAGTTTTAAAGTTTTAGCTCTTAAATTTAGGTCTTTTGCATTTCATTTTGAGTTAATTTTGGTAAATGACGTGAAACAATGGTTCAAATTCATTCCTTTGCATGTAGATATCCCATTGTCCCCTCACCATTTGTTGAAGAGACTGTTCTTTCCCCCCCCATTGAATGGTCTTGGAGACTTTGTCAAAAATAAGTTGATCATAGACACATGGGAACTCTTATTATCTTTACAGAAATTTCTCCTATGAGCTCAAGACCAATATGTATCCATCAGGCCATTCAACATATCTACCCTCACATTCCCAAAGCAGACAGACCTCATGGTCTCCGACTTCTCCAAGTCTGTTCATGTTCCACTGTTCTTTCTGGGCACGGCCATTCATCTAGCCATGGAAGCTAGAAACATTTTCTTCTCCTTCAGTATCCATTTCCTGCCAACTGAGTCTCCATAATAAATCTGAAATCTGTCCAGTTCTTTCAAGCTCCTTCTCCATTCCCTATATGAAATTATTGTGACTTAATCCCTGTACCATTAAAAGGTCTCCTAACTAGACTCAGATCTCTACATCCATTCTTGTATTCTTTTAGTCTACTATTCAGGGGTCTTTTTTAAAAAGACAAATCAAGTCATGTCTTTTTCCTACTTTCCTACTCCCACTCTAAGCCCACCTTGTTTAAAAAATTTTTCAATTTCCTCCCATTATTCATAGGATAAAGACCAAAATGCTAACATGGCCTTCAAGATTCTGCAAGACCTCATCCTGAATTTCCTCTCCAGCCTGATTATATACCACTCTTGAACCTTCACATAAGTAACACCTACTCAAACTTCAGGTTTCACCTCAAATGTTATTTATTTAAGTGACCTCTGCCAGATCAGGTCTTCTTGCCAATTGTTACTATAGCATACTATACATTTCCTTCATAGAGCTTGTCACAATTTGAAATTATGCATCTGTGAGATTATTTAGGTCTCTTCCCTGCTAGATATAAAGCTCCCGAAGTCCACGTTTTCCAGTCTGGAAATTTCAAGAGCCTCCATCAACTAGCCTTTGTAGACTTATTCACAACTGTTCTCTTTCACATTCCCATCCTCATATTCTAATAAAACCCTGTAAAAATTCTGCCACTGTATTCTGTTCATACTGTTGTTTTCCTATTTCTTAATTTTTTCTATAATTATTTTGTAATTGCTATAGCCTGTTTTCATTCTTCACTCATTCTTTTAAGTTTAATTTGTGAATTACTTGTTATGTGTCAAGTCCTGTACTGGAAATGCAGGACTAAAGATACAAAACAGAGAAAGTCATGATTCCTGATTCAAAGAAAGCAAGGTGACAGGCCTATAAACAAATAGTTACCACCCCAGATAAAAGTTGATATGAAAAGGACTTCTAAAAATCATCATGGGAACAGAGAGAGCTCCTCTTCCTGAGAAAATTGTCAAAGCTCCACAACAGAATATATAATTATAGCTAGGTCTTGAGAGATGAGTAAGAGTAGAAGGGAAATTTTTTAGGGAGAAGCATTTAGATAATAGTAGGTCATGATGAAAGAGGATAGCATATTTGCAAGTGGCAAGTAGCCCAAGTTGTCTGAACCATAGGGCTTACCAAAAGCCAAGGAACACAAACTAGAATCCCATGACTTTGTATTTCAGACACAGCTGACAAGCACAGTCTTTTTTTTTTTTTTTTTTTAAGATTTTATTTATTTATTTATTTGACAGACAGAGATCACAAGTAGGCAGAGATTCTACTGCCTGGAAAGATTCTAGGGTGGCCTCAATGAATCCTGCTCTCTGGTATGTAATCTTGTATAATCCCTTGTCCTCAAGTGTGGGTGGAACTGGTGATTTACTTTGAGCTAAAACAATATGGGAAAGGTGAAGAAATTTTGTCAAAGAAATTAAGGTCCTTAATCGGTTTACTTTGACTAATTAAAAGAGAGATTATTCAGGTTGAGGGAGGAAGTGGCTGACTCACTCAGATGAAAACTTATAAGAGAGAGACTGCATGCTCCCTGAAGCAAGAAACTCCACTTGTTAGGAGATGAAGTAACCTTCACTTTGGAGAAGCCAACAAGGAACTTTCGACAGCTGGCAGCTGATTGCCAGCAAAAAGCTAGGGCCTATCAGGCAACCACAAGGAAATCTACGAACAACCTTAATGATTTTGGAAATGAGTTCTTCCCCTGTTCAAGCCTTCAGATAAGAATGCAGCCCTAGCCAACACCTTAAGGACAGCCGTATGGGACAGTGAGCAGAGGGCCCGGTTGTGCCGTGCCAGACTCCCCACCTAGAGCAACTGTGTGATAATAAATGTGATTGTTTGAAGCTGCTACATTGTGGCAATCTGTTACAAAGAAAAAGAAAACTAATGTAAACTTTAACTTAGCAAAGAAGTTTTTGTTGTCATGTTTTCACACTTTTGCCAAAACTGCTTAAATATCTCAAGGGACAATTAAACGAATATACCGGTTAGAACAAAATGGAATGTATTTCTAGCCAGCTTCCCAATAAAGGGAAATGACGAGTGAAGCTTCAGTCTAACTTGCTCTACTTTAGAAGAGGATTTGTAACTTGGCTGCTCCAACTTCCATTCTTAGCAGTTTCTATGGCTTCTAATGAACCAGTTGCTCTCGGATGAAGGGAAACACAACTGCAGAAACATAGCAGCTTTGAGGATCAAAGCACAACCATAAAGAAACAAATGGAAAAGCACACTTATTACACAATACACAGCAGCACATAATTAGTCCACAGATTGTTTTGCCTCCGTGCCTTCCTTGCCTCTGTTGTTTGAGTCAGTATCTTCCCATAAGAATAACCGTATAATAGGGAATTGATGACCCAGCATCAGATGAGACATTAGTATGACTGATATGGTCAATTTTTATATCATAAAAGCAAAGAAGGGATCCAGAGGCTCTACAATAATTTAAAATGAAAATATTATGCTTCAAGTTATAGAAAATAGCATAGGATGCTGTTCATCTTATAAAATAAAGTCATAAGTAGCATAATAAACATTATGATATAAAATATAACTTTATGGCATCATTTAAAAAATGTAACTAATACACTAGACCTGATAAATATATAGTATTTCATTTTACATAATTTTGTTAATGAAAACTTAGCAAGGATAATTAGAAGCCCATATCATTAATGGAAATAGAACTAAAACTCTAAAATAAAATGCCAGGGGAAAAATGCAGCATTAAGTATATAAAGTAAGTAATCCTCCATAACCAGGTAGAACCTACCCCCAAATAAGAGAGATATGTTCATATTTTTAAAAAATCCTAACAAATCACATCTGTAAGTTAACAAAGGGGAGGAAAGGAAGCTCACTAGATGTTGGGAACTATTAAATTTCTGTTCATACCTTTAATATTTAAAACTCTTCAAAAACTAGGGCTGGGGCACCTGGGTGGCTCAGTGGGTTAAAGCCTCTGCCTTCGGCTCAGGTCATGATCTCAGGGTCCTGGGATCGAGCCCCACATGGTGCTTTCTGCTCAGCAGGGAGCCTGCTTCCCTTCCTCTCTGCCTGCCTCTCTGCCTACTTGTGATCTCTCTCTCTCTCTCTGTCAAATAAATAAATAAAATCTTTAAAAAAAAAAAAACTAGGGCTAATAGGATAATTATTAAACATAAAAAGCCTTTTAAACCATTAATGTTTAACAGGTAACTTCTAGATGCATTCCAGTTTAAATCCACTATCTTTGACCGAATTTTGATTATTTCACCTTCTAAATAGTTCTCCTATATTTTAATGGTTCAGGCCTTCAGTATTTCTCACCTGGATGACTTAGCAGTCCCCTAAATGACATTCACTATGGTCTGAAGGTTCGTGTCCTCCCAAAATTCATATGTTGAAATCCTAAACTCCACAGTAATAGTATTAGAAAGTAGGACCTTTGGAGGGAATTAGATCTTGAGGGCAGAGCCCTCATGAATGAGATAAGTGTCCTTATTGGGAAAAAAAAAAAAAGCCCCAAAGAAATCCGTCACCCCTCTGGCCATGGCTATGTGAGGACACAGAGAGTCTTTATCAATAGCCATCTATGAGAACGAGGTCTCTCCCATCAGATATCAACTCTGCCAGCACCTTGAGCTAACACTTCTCAACCACCAGAACTATGAAAATACATTTCAAGTTGTTTGTAAGCCACCCAGTCATGGCATTCTGTGATAGTGGCCAGAACAGAATAAGAAAACCCACCATCCTTGGCCTAAATCTTCTCAAAATATTCCCCTCACTGTGATCAGAATCATCTTTCTAAATCTGATCATGTCCTGTCTCTATATTAAAATCCTTTATTGGTTCATCTTCATCCTCAAAAGAAAATCCTAGTGTCTTGGCATACACCTGAGGCACCTGAGGCTCTCAGACTGTGCTGATGTCTGCACCCTACATCCTGCCTCCGTGTCTGGCCCGTGCAGGTCTGGTGCATACTCTTTCCAGCTTCCTGCCCCAAGCACTTCCCCCTTCCTCTCCACTAGAGGTATTTCTACTCATTTTTAATCCCCAGCTCAGGTCTTCTATCTCCAGATTTACCTCCTATGACCTCTAGGAAGCCTTCTCAGATACCACACTACCTCCTAGGTTCCAGCTAGTGCCCCTGTCTGTTGCCTCCACAATGCTGTGTGCATAAATCTGTTCCCCACTGCTATCACGGGATTATGCAAATCAGATGTGTCTGTTCTACTTGATGTCTGTGCTCCTCGCTATGATGCTGGGTGCTCAGCACACAGTAGATCACTACAGCTCCCTGAAAGAAAGGATGAAAATACTGGAACAAAGGGCAAAAGTGAGCTATGTTGGTTGCCATACTCTATGGAAACACAGGCTGGAATGGAATCGTCTGTGGGAGTTAGTTGCCCAGACAAGATGAAAATGACTGAAAGTATTATCTACCACCAATCTTAAAAGAAACCACCACAATGTCAACTTTCTAGATCTGGAATAGTTTATAATCCGACCTAATATCACCTTACATCCATACTTAGAGGATGTGTGTTTAAAAGGGGAACACCCCTTTTAAACTAAAAACAAACAAACAAACAAAACACACCAAGCCTTATGTACAAAGCAAAATGCTAAGAAAGCTTAAGATGGTGGCCACATTTAAGTGTCTACACATAGTCTAACTAGAAGAGTACGGACAGAGAAAGTCACTCCCCTAATTCTGTAATTTATAGGCAAGTGTCTCTCTGTTTCTTGGAGGAGCTCTAAACTCTTAAGACATCTTACAAACCTTTCCTCATCTGCCCCTACCTACCCTTTCCAGTCTTTGCTTTGTATAGTCTCCTTGGTGTGGCTCAAGTTCCAGCAGTTCTTCCTATTGGACAACATCTTTCCTTGCCAAAGTCAATAAGTTTGTTATTTAAAGAGAGTTCAATGGCAATAACTATGGCAATATTTAGACATCCAGATATTTTTCAGTTTCATTTTGGCAGATAAAGATTTAGTGCGGTAATCATTATAAAAATGAGAAAATGTTTTCTCATTTCACTAGGATTCAAATAATAGAGTAGGTGTCTTTTAACATAAGATGTGCTTCAAATAATTTTGAGAAGTTCAATTTGTCTGAATGGAAAATGAAGCATAATTGATTTTTGACATTTTAATTTTAAGTGAGCTAGTTGTCAGATTTCACTTGAAAAGGACCCACAATATCTACATCAAGGGCATGTCAACTATCTCCAGCCATTATTGTGATTTTTCTGTGTTTATAAATTTATCCTACTACTATAAATTCTATTATTTGACATATGTGATGAAGGAGGAGTTATGGTTAATCATATTCCTAGTTTATTGCAAATATAACAAATACCACACAGAAACTAATAATTTATAACAATTCCTATATGGATTCCATTGTTCAACAATAAAATCAGAAATGATATTGAACCTCTACAGAGGTCAAAGCATCATACTAGATGTTGCATCCACCAAAGGAATAAAAATGGTCTCTGCCCACCGGGAAGAGAAACCTGCAGACAAAATCAGCCCCATTCTCTGTAAGATTTACCTTAGTAGGAAATGAATTTCCAGGGGCACAGAAGAGGATATGATTGCCTTTAAGTGACAGAGAAGTATCATAAAAGAGGTGACACATCCTGAAGGACATGTCCTGCAGGATCTGTAGGAGCTTGCCAGGTGGAAGGCACCCTGAAGGTAATGGCTCAGAGCCGTGAAATGGTCCGGCACTCTCTGGATCCTGAGACTGGAATATCAGGGGCAGGGTGTGTGGAGAACTGAGAGACAGGTCTTCAAAGAAGGGCCCACGATGCCACACCAAAGAGCATGGTTTTTTTCCCCATGGACAATTAGATTTGCCTTTTGGGTAGAAACAAATGGAATAGAGGTCAATATGGCAGACAAGAATGTATAGAGGAAGACAGAAAGCCTAGAGAGGAGGCTGGCTGAGACAACTCTCCTTCACATGTCTCATCTTTCTCTTGGAACCAGCGGCTAGCCCAGGCAGCTCGTCTGTGTGCGTGTGTGCGTGTGTGTGTGTGTTTAATGTCCACATTGGAAGTGCAAGGGTTGTACTTCAAGAAGTTCAAGGTGATAACATGTCACACCTCTTAAAGCTTAGGCTTAAAACTGGTGGACCATCACTTCTGCTCTTATCAGTCACATGACCAAACCCAAAGACAGAAGATGGGGAAAAACACCCTATGTTTTTACTAGTGGGAACTGCAAAGTCAAATGCCAATGGGCAGAAGAACACGTAGGGGAGAAGGACCGGTGTTGATAATGCAATACATCACACTCTGCCCTCTGGGCCACAGTTCCTTGTGTCCCTCCCAAATCAATATATGCTCACCCCCATCAATGGATTCTCAAAAGCCACATCCAATTGCTGCATCATATTCCAAGTTTAGGATCTTGTAATCTACATTAGATCCAGATGAGTCTCATTTTGAAAAGAACAAAGATTGCTCTTTGTTCAGAGAATACCAAACAAAAGAATGAGCTACCTGCCCCCACCTGATCACACACACACAAAGCTTACAAACAGCAGGGAAGATACTAGCAATACACACCCCCATTTGAGAATGAGGGCCTCCTAGCAGTCACTGGCCCACAGCAATTCTGAAATCACATAGGACAAATGTTGCTCTGTGGAAGGGGAAAGTTTCTGGTTAGGCCTGGGTTTTCTTTCCTGGGAAAGCCTCCCACCATCCCTTGTTTTCTAGGTTTTGACCCTGCTCTTTGAGATTTCATGCTCCTCTTCAACCACTCCTGAAAGGGCTTTGGAAGATAGGCCATTTTAACAATGGAGCAGCTTTCTCAGGAGTTAAAAAAGTATTTTCAAAGAGCTTTCATTTCTTTTAATCCCAGATGGCAGTGCTTTTGCTAATTCAACCGTCTAAAACAATTTGTGAATTTCTATGCATTTGATTCCACAGTCTACTCCGTGTGCCTAAAGCCAGAAGTCACACCCACAATTCTTTTCTAGACATGCTTTTCTCTCACTCTTGACTTAATTACTATGACTAAGCACATTTGACTAATAGGGGAACCATGTCCTTAAGCTTCATAAATGTCCTTTTTTTCAGCTGAAAAGATACACTCTAGGCTCTCAATTTTCTCAGTATCAGTCTTTTTTATACCATTAAAAATTGAGGACTTCAAAGAGTTCATCTTAGAAAATTCTAGAAAGTACAGGGTGCCTGGGTGGCTCAGTTGTTAAGCATCTGCCTTCGGCTCAGCTCATGATCTAGAGTCCTGGTATCAAGCCCCGCATTGGGCTCCCTGCTCAGCAGGGAGCTTGCTCCCTCTCCCACTCACCCCACTTGTGTTCCCTCTCTCTCTGTGTGTCTTTGTCAAATAAATAAATAAATTTTTTTAAGAGTACACAAAAAAAAAGAGTACACAAGTATCTGTTCCATTAAATATCAGGGCAATAGTACTCACTTGTCATGTAGGCTCTGGAAAATTCCACTGTGCCCATGAGAAAATAAGAGCAAGAAAGACACTGTCTTAGTATTATTATGAAAATAATCTGATCTCACCAGACCCCAAAATGATCTTGGAAATTCCCAGGGATCACCAAACTCCATTTTGAGAATTCTTGGTCTAGATACTATTTTTCTTCTCAGAGATTCAGGACCATTTCTATAGCCACACCCTTGATTTTCCCACAAATAACATCAATGTACACATATTATTTATCTTTGTATCACTGTAGTCTATAAGAGCTCTATTTTCTTTAAGAATGAGGAACTTGATAATCTGATACCTAAAATAATTCCTCACTAGAAATATTTTAGATAAGAAAAAGTGACTATCCACAGCACTTTTTCCTGGCATTTTGTTAACTCCAACTGTGAAACAGTCTATCTAAACATCAATAAGAAGCAGAACTTTGAAAATCTCTACAGGGTTGGAGAGACAAAAAATTAAGAGCTCATGACGCACTAAGACAGGACCTGACAGAATCCTAATAGTTTTGATTAAACTCTGAAGGACTGGGGTGCCTGGGTGGCTCAGTTGGTTGTCTGACTCTTGATTAATTTTGACTCAGGTCATAATCTCAGGGTTGTGGGATTGAGTCCCAAACAGGGTCTGTTTGAGTTTTCTCCCTCTACCCTGTCCCCCATTGGCACATGGGCTCTCCCTCAAATAAATAAATTAAAAAAAAAAAAAAACCCTCAAAGATTAAACAACAAAAATAAGAATAAACCAGGGACATAAACTCAACTCACAATTAGCTCATCTCTAGCTGCCTACAACAGTGAAAAGTAAATCTCTGGGAGAAGATAACAGCATTCAAAGACTCAGAGTATTTCTATAGGGGTGCCTGGGTGGCTCAGTTGGTTGAGCGACTGCATTCAGTTCAGGTCATGATCCTGAAGTCCCAGGATCTAATCCTGCATTAGGCTCCTTGCTCACAGGGAGTCTGCTTTCCCTCTGACCTCTCCACTCTCACGTTCTCTCTCAAATAAATAAATAAAATCCTTAAAAAAAAAAAAAGAGTATTCTACAATTTTTCTTAACAATGTCAATGCCTTAGTAAAGAAATATTCAAGATGAGAAGGCACGATGTGACCAAAACCTGAGAGAAATAATGTAAAATGGAAACAAATCCATAGAATATTCTGATATTAGAGTTATCAGACACAGACTTTAAAATAACTAAGATGAATACATTTAAGGAATTAAAATGTAAGAGTTCAACAGAGAATTGGAAACTATTTAAAAAAGAACCAAGTGGAAATCTAAGCTGCAAAATGAAACAGGTGATATTAAATACTTAACCAGATTAGGTAAACAGTGAATTAGACATAGTTGAAGAGAAAAATAGTTTCTGCTAAAAATTTTTTTGGTATTATACTGGATCTGTAAATCAATGTAGGAAGAACTGACACTTGCCTCCCAATTTATGAACATGTCATCTCTCCATTTATTTAGGTTTACTTTCTCTAGAATGTTTTGTAGAATTCAGTGTACAAGTCTTGGATAACTTTTATCAAATGTATACTTAAGTATGTAATATTTTTGATGCTAGTATAAATAGTATAAATGAATATATATGTTCATATATATAATATATATTCATGTATAAATGAAATATATATTATATAATATATAAATGAAAATGTTATATTTTTGATGCTAGTATAAATAGTATAAATGAAAAATATTGATTTTTTTAAAGTATATATAAGTGCAACTAATTGTGTGTGTGCACAAAAAGGTGGTTTTATTAAAGCATGGGGACAGGACCCTTGGGCAGAAAGAGCTACACTGGGATTGTGAAGAATGGCTGATTATATAGTTTGGAGTTGGGGGACAACTGATCAGTACATTGACCATGTATACAGTAACCTTGTTATTCACTAATTTTGGAATTTTTATATATTTCATAGGTTTTCTGTAGAGTTCAGTATGTCATGTGTGAGGAGATTTTTACCTCTTCCTTTATAATTTGAATGGTTTTTCTTTTTCTTGCCAAATTATCTTGGTAGAAACTCCAATATGTTTAATAGAAGATAGTGGACTTCTTGCTTTGTCTCTGATCTTACGGGGAAAACATCGTGTCTTTCAACCTTAAGTATGAGGTTAGCTGCAGGTTTTTCTTAAGATTCCCTTTATCAAGAAAGTTCTTTTATTTTTACTTTACTGAGTTTATATCAGAAATGAATGTTGGGTTTTGTCAAATGCCCTTTTTGTATTTATTGAGATGATCATATGGTTTTCCTATGTTAGTCTGTCAATAATTATATTATTTTCTAATGTTAGCCCAAATCTGCATTAACATACACCTCACTAGTTCATATATCATCCTTCTTACCCATCACTTAATTTCAAATTGCTAAACTTTGTTTAGAACTTTTGCATCTGTGTTTGTGATAAATATTGGCTTGTTATTTATCTTCTGATTTTGGTATCAGAGTAATGCTGGCCTCAAAGGATGAGTTGGGAATTATCTCCTCTTCTATTTCATGCATGTATTTGTTGAGAATTGGATTTTCCTCCTTAAATATTTTAAAGATTTCACCAGTGTGGTTAGGTTTGGCATTTTCCATCAGAAATATATGTAGGGATGCCTGAGTGGCTCAGTCAGTTAAGCATTTGACTTGATTTCAGCTCAGGTCATGATCTCAGGGTGCTGAGATTGAGATCAGTACAGAGTTGGCTTGCGATTCGCTCTCCCCCTCTGACCCGCCCTCCACTTGCATGTCTCTTTAAAAAACAAAACAAAACAAAACAAAACAAAAAACTGTAGAATCTGTAGTCATTTCTCTCATTCCTAATATTGGTAATTTGTCTTCTTTTTTTTTCAAAGTCTGACTAAAGATTTATTGATTGTATTGCTCTCAAAGTGTTAGCTTTCAGTTCCACTGACTTTCTCAATGGATTTTGTTTTCTATTGCATTGATTTTTTTTTTTTCTAGTCCTTTTTCTTTCATTTGTTTGAGTTTCACTGGCTATTATTTTTCTAGCTTAAGGTGGAAGCTTCAGTCCTTGATTTGAATTTTCTTTTCTAATATGGACATTTATTTTTATATTTAAGCCATTTGTCTTTATGTTTAGATAGGATTCATGGATTCAGTATCTGCCTGGATTAAAAAAAACTCAATCTGATCAGGGTAACCGAAAATTAATAGTTAATGTAATTATTGATATTGCTGTTTAAATCTACCATTTTTAAAAAATTTATTTTCTCTTTGTCCCATTTATTCTTTGTCTCCCTTTCTTATTTTTCTTCCTTCTTTTGGATTATTTTTCATGGCTACATTTTATGATCTTTCTTGGTTTCTTAGTTATGGCTTTTTATTTTTGCTTTAGGGCTGACAGTACATAGTCTTAACTTATCACAGTTTACTTTCAAGTAATATGACACCATCTCACAGTTAGTGTTAGAACCTTAGAGTAGTATATGTAGGTTGCCTCTGCCCATCCTTGATACTGTTGTCAGACCTTCCACTTTACTTATGTTAACCACACAACACCTTATCATCATTTTTGCTTTACATCGTTAATTATCCTGTAAGGACAATTTAAAATGGAAACCAAAAAAAAAAAAAAAAAAAAAAAGCCTTACATTTGCTCATATATTTACCATTTTCATATCCTGGTTACTTTCTATAGAAATGTATTTCTATCTGTTACCTTTCCCTTCAAACTAAAGGTATTCTTTAACATTTCCTATACAGCAAGTCTGCCTGTGATAAATTCTTTCAGCCTTTCAAGGTCTGAAAAGTTTTTACTTCATTTTCATTTTTGAAAGATATCTTCGCTGGATACAGAATTCAAAGTTCAGTATTTTTCTTCCAGTACTTTAAAGATGTTACTCCACTGTCTCTGACAGTCTTGTCTTTGTTCTTCTGTCTTTTAAATTTAGCTGCTTTTAAGAGTTTTCCTTTGAAACCAGTTTTAATGAATTTGATTATTACGTATTTTGGTATAGTTTTATTTCCTGTACTTAAAGGTTCATTGGGTTTCTTGGGTCTCATTTGTTTCCCTCGCTCAGGGGACACTGCCCTGTTTTGCCTAATACCTGATATTTGAAAACTGTCTCATATTTTGCATTTTTAGACTTTCAAATAGGTAAATCCAATCTCTCTTATTCCATTTTGGCCATAGGCAAAAGTTCAATTCAGGCATCTCATTTTTACCATATAAACATTTTATTTTTTGTACTTAACTTTTAAATTCCATGACAAAATGTTTCATCTATATGCATACGATTACTAAAATTGTTTTATTTATCCTACCTCTTTTAATACACATCATGTGCAGTTACGGAAAAAGGCAATAGGAAATATTAATGGACTTAAATACAGCCTGTAGGCAGAACACACTTTTATGTTTTCTAAACCTGTTTGATAATGATATATAAGGCAACTTGTTACAAATCATAATGCTTCCAATAATCTGTCAGGAAAAAAGATAACTTCAGCACTCATTTACACGTTTTCAACACAAACATATTCTCTGAGCCACACTGGGAAAAAGTAATATTTGTTTTTATTTCCTGAAGTAATTATTAGGACGTTTACACTTATTAAATATATCCTTAAAACTTCTACCACTTTGGAAAATCATAAAGTTAGTAAGCTAGCTAGATTTCCTTTTTATTTTAGTATATATTTTTACCTCAGAAGTCAAACTGGGTAGGAGTGCTGTATATAGGGTATATAGTTTAAATCTTTGGGACAAGAGACTACAAGAAGGTAAAGAAGCCAGTAGCCCTCCTAATCTTGTATCACCAGGACTGTATATCATAGCGGGTACCAGAGAGCTGTGAATTCTTTTGACAGTTAACCTTTCTAAATTTCATAGTAAGGTCAGTAACATAAAAACATTACACACAGCACACACAGAATTAGAGAAAGTTAATGATATAAACCACAAAACAAAATAATTCACACTTCTCATTTGGAAGGGAAAAAATGGGACTAATACTGAATACTTAGCATCTAATATAACATTTTCACTGATTATAAGTTGAATCATGTTGATTAAAACTTTACAAAATAACTTTGCATGTTATTAATTCATAAGATAATCAGCAGATATGCAGTTTTAGTCAAGTCTTATAAACCTCTAAACGTTTTCATAGGTAAAGTGAAATTAGCTAAAAAAATACCAAACAGGAGTAGAGATTTGTGAGAAGTACAAAACATATAAATGCAATAGATATATAATAATCTGTGCAATCCAAAATTCCCTTATGAAATGTACAAGTAATAAATAATAGTCATACTTGACTTTATCAAGTTAACAAAATAATTACTAACCAACCTTGTGTTTTACTAGTCAATTGCTTAGAAACACCAACTGCCATTTAAAAATTGCTTTCACCATAAAAATAGAAGGCGTATCAAACTCTTTAATCCTCAAACATCCAAAAAAATTTGGAAGGCAATTGTCAATAAAAAATATTATCTGCTAAAAAAGGTGATTAAAAAACATACATAACCTATTTTTTTCGCACAATTTTCATTTCTTACGGAAAAGGGCACTTAGTGTATAGCTAAAGCTTTCAGAAATTAAAGATCCTGTTGACTTTCCTGTTAGGCAGATGACATGTTGTACAGTTTTTAATATAAAAATATAAATATCTTTGACAGAGAAGGTGAAATAGTGGTTGGTATAAAATCCTATCACCATTTTACTTGAAAAAAACTTTTTTCCCAGAGACGATGAAAACAATACTGATTCCATACAGTTCTGCCACCAGAAGCTTCCCAAATTATAAAACATTAAGGTATTCACTGAAATTTCAAAAGTGGGCCCGCAGTCTTTTGTTTTCTTCTCGTAGTCTTTCAATTTCAGCCACTAAACCTTCATTCACTGAATATCTTTCCAGCAAAGAGTGCATTTCATTCTAGAAAAGAAAAAAAAATGCTTTTTAAATCACTGGTATTTCACATTTATTTGGCAAGCTGTTTTACATACTTTCAGCTATCATTTCTGTCATGTCCAATTAACTAGCTGAATGGTATTTCTTTTACTTAACCATCCTCACTACTTTGTTAATATAAATGAAAGATCACTGGTGAAAGTTATATATTTGAAAGGCTTAGATTTGCACATATGGGAAGCTTTTAGCTTACTTATTTAAATAAACAAATAAATAAAAGCTGTGTAAAAGTAGCCTTAACTATAGGTTAAAAAGAAGGGTGACTATTTTACTTACTGAATTTCTAAAACTCTGTTTAATTTATTCTAGCAACTAGATATAATAAAGTAAAAATATATCACTCTTTATTTTTAGATCCACAATTCAACACTCATTTAAAATAAAATATGTCATACCTACCAATTGCATGTGAAACTGTTTAATCATCTCCACTTGCAAATTCACAATGTCTCTATGGCATGCTTCTCTAGGGAAGAATATAAAATACTTGTTAGAATTATAAAGGTTTTGCCAATTCTAGACCATTCAAGAAACTGTTAAACTTCCCATTGTTTCAAATTATTGGATGTTAGTAATAAGAATAGTAATAATAACCAGTGCACTGCGCGTGTGCCCAGGCCGTGAGCAACTGGCCCCAGGAGGGACCAGCACTCTTCTCCCGTCTGGAGACCCCAGGAGCTCCTGTGTTCCTGAGAAGGGGGTGACAACAGGCCACGGGTGTTCTCCAGGGCACATGGGGTTATGGGCTCCCGCCAGGCGGACAGAGGACACCCTGCATCACTGACAGGCAGGACAGGGCCAGAAAAGGTCATAGAATCACTGGGGACAGATCTCAAGGTTTCTCTCCCTCCCTCCCAAGAAAAGCCCCATCCACCGTGCATGAAAAAGTGCTCCATATCACTCGGCATCAGGGAAATACAAATCAAAACCACAATGAGATATCACCTCACACCAGTCAGAATGGCTAAAATCAACAAGTCAGGAAATGACAGATGCTGGCGAGGATGCGGAGAAAGGGGAACCCTCCTACACTGTTGGTGGGAATGCAAGCTGGTGCAGCCACTCTGGAAAACAGCATGGAGGTTCCTCAAAATGTTGAAAATAGAACTGCCCTATGACCCAGCAATTGCACTATTGGGTATTTACCCTAAAGATACAAATGTAGTGATCCAAAGGGACACATGCACCCGAATGTTTATAGCAGCAATGTCCACAATAGCCAAACTATGGAAAGAACCTAGATGTCCATCAACAGATGAATGGATCAAGAAGATGTGGTATATATACACAATGGAATACTATGCAGCCATCAAAAGAAATGAAATCTTGACATTTGCGACAACATGGATGGAACTAGAGCGTATCATGCTTAGCGAAATAAGTCAAGCAGAGAAAGACAACTATCATATGATCTCCCTGATATGAGGAAGTGGTGATGCAACATGGAGGCTTAAGTGGGTAGAAGAAGAATAAATGAAACAAGATGGGATTGGGAGGGAGACAAACCATAAGTGACTCTTAATCTCACAAAACAAACTGAGGGTTGCCGGGGGGAGGGGGTTTCGGAGAAGGGGGTGGGATTATGGACATTGGGGAGGGTATGTGATTTGGTGAGTGCTGTGAAGTGTGTAAACCTGGTGATTCACAGACCTGTACCCCTGGGGATAAAAATATATGTTTATAAAAAATAAAAAATTAAAAAAAAAACAATAATAATAAAAATACCAATGCACTTAGAATTTATTTACTATGTTGTAGGCACTGTTTCTTGTACTTCGAATGGTAGAACTCATTTAATCTTTACCATCAGGTGCAATTATTACCCCATTTTACCAATGAGGGAACTGAGCCACAGAGCAGTTAAAACTTATCCAATCAGACAACCAATAAATGGTAGAGCTAGTATATGAACCCTGGCTGTACACATACCTCCAGAACTCTCGTACTACACATCCCTTAATACAGAAATTATCATTAAGACAAGACACGGGTTCATATTACAATGAAATAAATATAATTTACTAGGTCACAACATTTTGACTATTATCAATGTTTTAGCTATTAAAAAAATAACTTCTAGGAGAATGAAAAGAGTTATTTGGGTGCTTATAATAAAGGTTACACTATAAAATGCAATTCATTCATGCCTACAAAATACATGAAAATTAGGAAATAAAAAGGATCATTCAGTCACCTACCACACAACTTACGAGCTAGAACACTACCAAAATCATAGAAGCTTCCTATGTGTTCCTCTCTGATTCCATCACTTAGGAGAAGCCCAAGAAAGAAGTCACTACTCTGTTGAATTTTGTTTAAGCAAAGAAATGTTTAAAAAAAAAAAAAAAAACCCGTCTAACACTGAAGTTGTAGTCAATCTATTTCTGCTGTGCTTGGTTTTGAGCATTATAAAAATACCACATTCTATGTAGTACTGAGTAGTGTACACTTAAAAAAATAACCCAATATCCTGTTTTCAACATTCATATTCTATATATCTTTAAGTCACTGATTTGTATCGGTGTACAAATTCTCCTTTCAACTGACAGATTGTTTTCAAGATTTTACTATTACAACATTGTTATAAACAATCACATATATATTTCCCAACCTACATATGCCCATGACTATAGAAGATAGATCCAAGAGTAGATATGCTGAGTTAAAGGTATGATCCAGATGTATACTTATTTAGTTTTACAAAATAATACAAAAATTATTTGCTGAAGTGGTAGTATCAGTGGACATGCTTATCATCAGTGTAACAATACCTGCTGTTTGGTCTGTAACCACACCAAGACTTGGGTCTTGCCAGACTTCTCACACTTTCCCATCTAATGAGTATGATATGGTATCCTGTTGCATTTTCAGTTCTCTGATTAACCACAGGATTGAACATCTTTCCTTATGTTTGTAGATGATTCCTCTTCTGTGAAATGCCTGTCCATGCTTTTTAACCTTGTTTTCTATTGAATGTCTTTTTTTTTAAGACTTTGAGAGAGAGAGAGAAAGAGAGCACAAGCAGGGGAAGGCAGAGAGGGACAAGCAGACTCCCCACTGAGCAGGGAGCCTGATGCAGGACCCGATCCCAGGATCCTGGGATCATGACCTGAGCTGAAGGCAGACACTTAAGTGACTGAGCCCCCCAGGCATCCCTTGACTGTCTTTTTTTCTTATTTATTTCTAAGAGTTCTTTACATCATCTGATTCTCTGTTGGATCCTTTGTTGGAGTACTACAGACAGATTTTTGTCCTTTCACTTTGTTAATGGTATCTTATGATGAGCAGTCCTTGTCAACATTCTCTAATTACTGACCTAATATTATAATCAAATTTGCCAATCTATTTTTATAGGTAGTGTATTCTCTTATGTTTTGATAACTTCCCCCTTGAAGTCATAATTCTCCTATCATGCCTAAAATTTTACCCTTTAAACTTTTATGCTGGGTAGAATTGATTTTTTTTAATAGCAGGGAATAGGGATCTATGCTTTTCCTCCGTCATATATCACATTTCTATATATGCCCAGGTTTTTCTCTGGTCTATTGGATTCCTTTGGTCAATCTGTAGCTAATGCTACACTATTTTGTAGCATTTATATTATAGCTTAATAATTAAGCTTAGCCATCTGACAAATAAATCAGCTTCAACTTAGTTCTTCTCTATAGAGTGTCTTGGTTATTCCTGGGTCTTTTCTTCTTCCACATAAATTTTGAGGTTATCCTATCACCATCTTCCAAAAAACACAGCTGGAATTTGATTGAAATTGCACTCAATCTATAGACCAATTTAAAAGAACCGACATCTTCATATCTTCCCATTTAAGTGTTAATGCTTTCCAATAAATTTTTAAGTGTTTTTCCACAAAGATCTTTACCATCTTTGGTCAGATTTATTCCTAAGTACATTTTCTGTTACAACTATAAGAGGTTTTTTGTTGTTGTTGTTTTGTTTTGTTTTTTTTTAATTCTCTTCTGCTTTCGATTATGACAAAATCTGTACTTAAACAAACTGGGGGTGTCTGAGTGGCTCAGTTAGTTAAGGGGCTGCCTTCAGCTCAGGTCACGATCTTAGGGTCCTGGAATGGAGCCATAAGTCAGCTCCCCACTGATTAGGAGTCTGCTTCTCCCTCTCCTTCTGCCTTTCACCACCACTCATGCTCTTTCTCTCTCTAATAAATAAATCTGAAAAAAACAGAAATAAAACAAAACTAACAAAGCATCAGAGAACCACTAAGGTGGTCAGGATTTGAGAGGCTATGGTCTCAAAGAAGGGAAGTCTACTAGGTAAGCCCCACATTTACCTCTGCTTTTCCCTCTGGGGGATGTGCTGATTAGACAAGTGTGGGGAACAGAGGCTGGGCTGAAAGTGGCCTGGAGCTTGAGAGAGTCTCATCAGGTTGGGGAGTGCTATGGTTTGGAACAGCTAAAGCATCCAAAGCTTCAATGTGCCAAGAAGGTACCTGGAGAAAAGTAAACCTAAAACTGTACAATTTCCCCCTTGCATTATCTGTTGACTCCTAAGCAATGCCTGTACTGGGTTAGATGGCAGAAAATTAAACATGAAGTTGTAGCTAGATGCCAGAAAGATTCTGGCAGCCTTGTGATGCTGGGGAAATGGAGGTTAAAGTTCAGGACCCACTGAGGTAAAAAGGTCTGGTGAATACTCCACACATTGAGCTGATATCCTAGGAAGGGCAGAAACTAAATAAACCCTAGGAATCTTTATTCTAGCTAGATATAAACTAGCCATAAGAAAACCTGAAAGCCAGCAAGTACAGGAACAAAGTGATCTGCTTGCCAGAAGAAACTTAAATCTTCTTGAAAGACAATAAAAACAGATCCACAAATTTCTGCTTAGTATATAATCTCTCCAACTCTAATAGTGAGGACAAGCCAGATAACCTACAAAATCATACATTTGTATATTTAACTTGAGAGTGCAAAGAAACCTAAATGAATGAAAATTCAGAAAATGATGAGTCCCTCCTAGGAGAAGAGACCCAAGATTGTTTTCATCTTCAACAGAGCGGAGGGGGGATGGGAGGGTAGAAAGTGGGCGGGGGTGGGGGATGACACAGCTGCTGTTGATAGGTAAGGAGAACTAACTGAATTTTTTTTTTTTTTTAAAGATTTTATTTATTTATTTGACACAGAGAGATCACAGTAGGCAGAGAGGCAGGCAGAGAGAGAAGGAAGGGAAGCAGGGCCCCTGCTGAGCAGAGAGCCTGATGCGGGACTCGATCCCAGGACCCTGAGATCATGACCTGAGCCGAAGGCAGCGGCTTAACCCACTGAGCCACCCAGGCGCCCCTAACTGAAATTTTTATAGATTTTTGAAGGCCAAGTTGTACTGGACCCAAGGAGCCCTAGCCACAAAGAAAGTCTCCATTCACCCACCAACTATTTGCCACAGGCCTTCACTGAGTGCTTACGGAAATCACTAGGGACAGGGAAAGAGGACTGAGAGACACCCTAAGGCAGAGAGGCACAGGGCATGTGAAGAGAGAGCACAGGACAACTAAGAGTACCCCATCTGAAGCACTCCAGACTCTCGTGGAGAAGGCAGCCTCCATAGCTAATGGAGCCCTCAATAATCCCTATGTCCTTCCACTGTAAGCTATAGCTTTTCATGACTTACTGAAGGCTGACGTCAGAGCAGGCAAATTTATAGAAATCCTCTGAGCCATTCTGGGTCCTCACTGAGTCCCAAGCAGAGGCTGCCAATGTTACTGGAGGGGCAGAAGAGTTGAGAGGCCCCTACTCACCGCCTCTCCCCAGGTGCAGGCATACAAGGTGTGCTGAAAGCTAAAGGCAGAGCAGTGCTATCTTTCTCAGTCTGCCCAGCATAAGAGCTTTCTCCCTTTCCACCACTGCTTTACTCATATTATATTGAAGTCCGCTGTCCCCAGACAATTCTGCTGTTTTGCCACATATATACATTCCTGAAAAACTTCATATTCTTGAAAATAACATGACCACATTTTTTAAAACAGTGTGTGTGTGTGTGTGTGTGTGTGTGTGAGTGATGGAATATTATTTAGTCATAAAAAAGGAGGGCACTTGGGTGGCTCAGTGGGTTGAAGCCTCTGCCTTTGGCTCAGGTCATGATCCCAGGGTCCTGGGATCGAGCTCCACATTGGGCTCTCTGCTTAGCAGGGGGACTGCTTCCTCTTCTCTCTCTCTGCCTCCTTGTGATCTATCTGTCAAATAAATAAATAAAATCTTTAAAAAAAAAAAAAAAAGGAAATCTTGCACTACAACCACATGGACGAACCTGGAAGACGTTATGCTAAGTGAAATAAGCCAGTTACGGAAGGACAAGTACTGCATGATTCCACTTTTATGAGATATCTAAAACAGTCAAACTCATGGAAGCAAAGAACAGAATCGTAGGTATCAGGCTGGGGAGTACACGAAATAGGGAGTTGCCGAGTGACAAACACAAAATTTCAGTTAAACAAAATGAATAACTTGCAGAGATCTGCTGTACAACAACACTGTGCCTATGGTTAGCAATACTGTATTGTACAGTTAAAATTTATTAAGAGGCTAGATCTCATTGTAAGTGTTCTCACCATAATAAAACTAAAACAATAAAAAGAAAAGAAAAGAAAACCAAAGAAAGAAGATAACAGGACTTAAAGAAAAAGGATTAGGGCAGACTACTCAAAATGTATGCAATTTCGTAACCACAGCATTAACAAAAAACAATTAAACCCGAGTAAAAAAATACGAGCATAGTTAAATAGTGAATAGTCAATGATTTTTACCTTTATAACATGATGGTCACTTGATAAAAAGGGTAAGAAAAGTGAAGAAAGGATTGGGGGTGTGAAGGATGGAGGCAAGGATAAAATACCAAAGATGGGGAATAATCACAAATAAGTCCTTCCAAACACAGAGCACAAAGCAAAACCAGGTGAAGAGGAAGGAAAGAGAAAGAAATGGGTACTTATAGGTGGTTTGCTGCCTTCAGTTATGTTCATATATTTTGTCTTGCCAGCTGTTACAGGAACTAACAAAATTCCCTCATCATGTTGTCATCACTGTCCTATTTATCAATCACAAAGAACTAATCCACATTAAAGAAACATACATCATAACAGGACACATCGTACCTCCCCCAATTCAACTAGAAGGCCTTTGTGGACAGATCATTCATATTTGTATCCTTAGTAACCAGCACATATACTGGGCATGTTATAAATGTAAAAAGTGACCAAAAATGATAATTTAAAAAAATATATATTTGCTAACATTTACAAATATTTATTTCAAAACACTTTTTTATTTTTTTAAAGTATGCTCCACTTCCAGGATGCAGCCCAATGTGGGGCTTGAACTCATGACTCTGAGACCAAGAACTGTGAGCTGAGATCAAGAGTCGGGTGCTCAACCAACTATACCACCCAGGTGCCCCCAAATCAGTTTTTTTTTTTTTTTTGAAGATTTCATTTATTTATTTGAGAAAGAGAGAAAGTACGTAAATAAGCAAGGGGAGTGGCAGGCACAGGGAGACAGGGCTTGATCCCAGGACCCTGGAATCATGACCTACCAGAAGACAGATGCTCAACCGACTGCACCATCCAGGCGCCCCTCAGAGCACTTTTAACATTAAAAAGAAACATGCACTGGGGCACCTGGTGGCACAGTTGGTCAGTGTCTGACTCTTGATCTCGGTTCAGGTCTTCATCTCAAGGTCATGAAATTGAACCCCACTTAGCAGGGACTCTGCTTGAGATTCTCTCTCCCTCTACCCCTCCCATTCATGCTCTCTCTGTAAATAAATCTTTAGAAATATATAAGACCTGGACCAACAAAAACTTGTACATCTTCTCCAGCAGTCTTGCTCAGGATATTCTAAATCATAGCTAGAATATTAAGTAACTACAGGTCGGAAAGGGAAGAAAACATCCACAAAAGATTCTAATAATTGAAAATAGCTTCCAATATATATTGAGATGATAGGTAAAAGGAAGCAACAATGTCAAACACATTCTTACAGTGTTCTAAATTCAAAGGATGAGGAAACAAGGATAGACCCAGGCAAAAAAACCCCTTTTAATTCACTATTACATTCTGATGCATTCTGTTTGAAAATATCCAGAATTCCTTTAAAAAATTATTTCTCTATTACATTATTATGCATAGCATACTTAACAGGTGATCTACAAATACTTCATGTGAGAATACCATTGGACCTTTACCAAAATCTGTCCAAATTTTGATGATTAAAAAAAAAAAATCATGACAGCAGCCTTCCTGCTAGACTGCCCTCCCAAGTTATCTGATAACTGCCCTCGGGAAATGTGCGTTTTCCTGGCTGGTATTCAATAAATTCAATACAGCAAGATCAACAAAACTCATCATGTTTTCTATTGTTTTTATGGACCTCAAAACCTAGGCAAAAGTAGTCATCTCCAATATTACTTATGGTTCCGGTTTCACACCCAATAAAAAACTGGTCTAGATAGAAAGAGCAATTTCTCAATTACTACCTAAAGTCATCCAATGTCTCCTGTATCATGTTCTGAATAAAACGGATTTGAACAGATGTCAGTGGTGCATTTGGCCGATTATTTCCTATGGTATCAGCTATTTTTTCTGATAGTGAACTGGCAACTCCAGCAGTGACAGAGGATGCTATCTTTGGATCTAAAATTAAAAACGGAGAAAACAATAGTCAGCTTAGACTAAGAGACATCAAACATTTGTAAATAAGATCTGGCATGAGGAGACTCGAAAAACTGGTTAAGGACAGGGTTCCTGTGACATTTAGGAAAAACTCACTGTCTGGAATACAAATCTTAAAAAAAAACTTTCTATGACATTATTTCTAATAGTCATTTATCTATATACATAAACTGCCAACTGTCTAATATAATAACATATGACAGAGGGATTAATCTTGAAGAATCTTGGAACTATTTCTTCTTATAAAAGATGAATGTGACATGCCATCCTACAAACTAGATAAACCAAGACTATAACAAATAAACAGAAAGAATATAGGAGTACAGTACCATTACAAGCAAAGCCCCAGAGTTTACACTAATACAATATATTCAGAGAAATATAAATATCTATATAAAGGAGTTGTTTCTAAACAAAGAGTTGTTTTCTATATGTAACTTGTAAAACTGAACCCATATCCCATTAAATGTGATCTCAAGTTTTTAGGATCTGTGGCATGAACTCTACATAGGACTTCTGAATGGAGGAGGAAAAAAAAAACAATTTCAGGTAGTTAATGACACATTTTCCAAGGGTCCTACATTATATTCCTATCTGTGCATATCAGATCAAGACCCTTACATATTGCATTGAAAATAAAATTCACACCAAAAGAATACCAAATCAGTGTCACTGAGTTTAACCATTCACATTTATCTCATTGTCCTCTAGTAAGAGTCAGAGTAGACAAGCATTGTAAAGTTTCAACTCTTAATTTTCTTAGCCTATGGTTATTCTATTTATTTATCTTTTTCAAGTTAAATTGTGGGAGTTTTCGACTTAACACTTTCAAATATCAGGAAGTTTTATGTACTTACTTGGAGTTGAGGATCCAATGAGGGGGGGTTCGTATATGAACTGAGCTTCAATTTCTTTCTCTGGCTTTTCAAACTTCTCAGGACTTCTTGTTTGGTGAGATGATGGAGAGGTATTCAGATTTCCAGTTTCAGCACCAGAAATCAACTTTGCAAACTTCACATTTAAAATAAACAATATATCAATTCTGGTTTTATATATGTAATTTGTACCTACTTTTCTTTTTTCCAGTAGTTAGGATCAGAAAATTTAAGAATAAGAAGGGATATAGAAAGAAAAAAAATTGCTAGAACTAGTGGCAAAATAAATCAATTTTACTAATCAAAAAGTAATTTCAATGATAACACAATGAGGAAAAGCTCATTTACTAATAAGCAGCTGCTATTGAGTGTCACTGAAAATGGTAATCACAGGCCAAAAAAAATAAAATAAAAATAATCCCCAAACTCTCAGGTGGTAACTAGCCAAAACTATTTGAAAAATATGTCAGAAGACATTTTTGTACTTCCTAAATATCTTTTCAACATCATTCTAAAAAAATCAATATGAAAATGTGACACACTCGACCTTGTTGGCAATATCTGATCACTTTACGCCTTTATATAGCAAATTAACTTCTATTTTGGATACCGTATTAATAGCAGAAGATAATGAGGATGCATTACATTCTTAGCACCATCAATTAGCTCTAAGACTTAGGGTAAATGACTTGACCACCAACTTGGTGATTTCTGCTGCAATGGAAATAAATTCTAAAAGGTTCAGGTATAAGCTAGTCAAGTATCTTTATCCTAGAAAAAACAGCATAAGTTTACATCTGCTGTTACCTCCAACATTTCCAAAGACAGATTTCAAAAATATCCTTTAGTTTTTAACATGTGACATCAAGATTTAAGAATATTTTCTACCTGGTAAGTGCACAGCACTGTTGATAATTAGGACATATCCCCTGGCAGCCGCCTGCTTTCTACTTCGTGATGAGCTTCATTATGTGCCTGCTACTGACAAACGCATACTGAGCTCAGTATCATTTTTAGGCAGATACCTGTTTGAGGGAGTCCTTATGTTCCTGTTTTCCCAGATATATTTTCTTAGATTCAGCTGTCAGATCATGATTTTCATTTTCTTCTTTCCCTGGAGATCCCATAAAGACATTAAGAGGACTAGAATGTAATACTGAAGTGCTTGAAGCTACTGGATTTTTTCTTGGAGGAAGGACTGAATTCAATTGTGGTAGAAACTCAAGGCCTGAAAAAGAGGAGAAAAACACTATTTGCATATGATTTTCCTTAATCTTGGATATTTAAAAAAAGCACTTAACACGACAGACAAGTTAATATGGTAGAACGATGTGTGATTTGGATTCAGAAGGCAGGTTCCTTTGTCAGCTCTACCCCTTACTTGACGTATACAAAATCTTGGGCAAAAATTGCAAAACTCTGTTTCCCGATCAGTAAATGTGAATAATGATATCCATCTCCCTGAGAGGTGAGACTAAAAAGTGATATTATATGTAAAACTACTTTGAAAATTGGGGCGCCTGGGTGGCTCAGTGGGTTAAGCCACTGCCTTCGGCTCAGGTCATGATCTCAGGGTCCTGGGATCAAGCCCCACATCGGGCTCTCTGCCCAGTGGGGAGTCCGCATCCCCCTCTCTCTCTGCCTGCCTCTCTGCCGGCTTGTGATCTCTCTCTCTCTGTCAAATAAATAAATAAAATCTTTAAAAAAAAAAAAAAAGAAAATTGCAAAGCCCAATGAATGTTTTAGTCAATATTATTAGTTTTTGATAACTGAAAAATCATAAATTTGGTATGTATCTGTAATATATCTTGGTAGTCAGCCTCTAAGATGGCTCTGAATGATCCCTGCCTTCTATCATGGACCCATGCCCTCGGGTAAGTCTCTCCCTTTGAATGTGGGCAGGACCTAGTCACTTGCTTCCAACAAAGAGAATATGGCAAAAGTGGTGGGATGTCACTTCCAAGATTAGGTTACAAACATGCAGTGGCTTCCATTCTGATGCCATCTCTGACTATCTTGTTCACCAACTCTGAGGGAAGCCAGCTGCCATGTTGTTAGTTGCCCTGCAGAGAGGCCCACAGGACAAGGGACTGGTATCTTCTACCAAGGGCCACATGAATGGCTTGAAGTAGATCCCCGTCCAGTCAAGCCTTAGTATGACTGCAGTCTTGTTAAATCCCGATTAAAGCATCAAGAGAGACCTGAAGCCAAGGGCACCCAGCTAAACCATGCTCAGATTCTTAACCCACAGTTATGAAATGATAAATGTTCTTCTAAGTTTTGAAATGTTGGGGGTACCTGGGAGGTACATTCCATTAAGCATCTAACCCTTGGTTTTGGCTCAGGTCATCATGATTTCAGCGTCATAAGATCAAGCCCTGTGTCCAGTTCTGTGCTCAGTGCGGAGTCTGCTTGAGAGTCTCTTTCCCTCTTTCTCTCTCAAACAAACAAATCTTTTAAAAAGATGTTGGGGTAATTTGTTACATATCAATAGATAACACAATATCCCTTTTCATTTTAATAAAAATACTTCTTAACAGGTCTTACCATCTTTGCCTATGGATTCATCACCTCCCTTGTTAACCACAGCATCTATAATAAAATTAGAAAACCAAATTTTTAAAATTGTGAAAAATAAGCCATAGCAACTTAAGCTTCCTATTCATTCCCCAAAGAGTTCTTTTTTAAGAAGGAAAATCTGAGTGAAGTAACAGCTGGGACTCTATAAACTTCCCTTTTTATTCTTTTCACTTCATGCACAGATAGCAACAAATATGAAGAGTAATTCTATGGTATAGGGTCATTTAATGAGACAGCAAGGTATACTAGAAAGGCATTGCAGTAGGCTCCAGAAATCTATAATCCAAGTCTGCCTATACCACTTAATAGTTCTATGACCTTAGACAACAAGTTTTTAATACAATTAAACTTCAGCTTCTGCATCTATATAATGGGAAAAATGTCCTGACCATCTCACAAGATTGTTTTGAGGATCAATTGAAACAATGTCAAAATAGTTTGGGAGCATCACAATGATATTAAAAAAATAAATTTTATTAGTATTCATTTTAATGGCAGAATATGTATAAGAACATTCCAATAGTATAATACTTTTCATTTGCAATTAAAAACCAAAAATGGCCTAACTCCATTTTAGCAAATTAATAGAAAAATGGGCACAAGTCATAAAAAAAGTCAAATGGCCAATAAATTACCATACACGATTATCACAGTGGGAGGAGTATCACCCATCCATCTACCTGCATGTGTGTATATATACCTAGTAACTATACAATATGCATACACTTTAAGAAGTTATTAGTTTTCTAGCAGAAGTATTATTTAAAAGATGAAACTGAAGCACAGATTCAGCCTTTTACCTAAGGAGAGTCACATTCTTGAAATCAAAATATAAATCTCTTGACAGTGAAAACCGGTACTATATTTAGTACACATGTTCTTTCATTAATACTATGAAATGCTAATAAATGAAGGGCATATAGTTCAAATTCTAATCATATTTCTAAAAAAGTAAAGAGGAATTTCTATCCTTTATTCATTTCTTTTAAAAACCATTAAAGAGAATTTCATTTATAACTCAAAACCCTTTCAAAAAAATCCCTTCCCTACATTCTTCAATTCAAAAGTTACCCCAGGGGTTATCATAAGCCAAAGCTTCCAGATGGTTACTAACCTCAAAACCTTTCTCAACTCCAGCTCAAGCCACCTTTCCCTCTTTTGCCCACATCTTTCCTCTCTTTATTCTTTAACTATGTAGTCTGACCCTCTTCGTCCTGAAAGAAAGGAATCCTTCCTCTTTCATTAGGTAGAAGATGGGAAAATCTGACCTGGCAATTAGAGTAGTCATTTTCAGGCCACGGTATGGCAGAATACACTAAATAATGCTGTGCCATCACATGTGTACGTTTTCTTTCTGATTATGAAATTAATTGTAGAAAGTTTGGAAAAACAGACAATTTGAAGTAAAAAATGAAATTTTTAAGATCATGATGTAACAATTTAAACATTCTGCTACTGTTGACATTTAAATATGCTCCAGAGTTCTGCTATTATTAAAAAAAATAAAAACAGTACATACAAATCTTTGTGAGATTCTCTAAACAAGTTATTAGGTAAATTTATAGAAATAGAATTAACAGGACAAAGAGTGTGAATGTTTAACCTGCCAAATGATGCTCTAGAAATTTACCCATATTGTTAATAATACTGCTGTTAGCAGTGAGACTACCCAATTAATGAAACAGTATGAGTATCAGTATCAAAAAAACACAGCCAACCAATGTGCCTAGTTCATATAGTATGAACAATGATATATAATGTTTCTATTTATCAAAATGGTAAAGTTTTTTTTATTTTCTTTTTAGTAGCAATATCTCCCAGCAATGGGGTGTGTGTGTGTGTGTGTGTATGTGTGATTTTCACATAGTGTAAAAGATGAGGCAATCTATCACCCAGCCATATTTCTCCATGAAAACAATGAATAAATATACCAATTAGATATTAATAATCTAAAATTTTTTAGGTTAGAAAGATATTTTTTTGCCTATCAAAAATATCAAAGATTTTGAGAAGATTTATTTAGAAGTAGATATAATGAAAAAACTGCCTATGGAGGCAAAACTTCCTTTAAGAAACTTCTGTGGAAATTAAAATGCTAACTTGAGAGCTATTTGCATAGTTCCCATGTGAAAATGACAAGCATATACTTCAGAATGGTAACATCTGAAATATCAGGGCAAAGGAAAAGATACCACCCCAGGGACTGAGAAAATTAGCAACTGTCATGAACACAGTCAGACTGAAGCTATTACCCACATCTTTTAGCTAGAATAAAAATGTAATGACTGCCAGCAAAAGAACATGATCCTCTGATCTGAACAGACTTACCATCTCTGATAGGTGAGAACATGTCACCTAAACTACTTTTTCTGGTATCATCAAAGCTGAAGAAATCCTGATTTTTCCCACTGTCCGTTTCCTTAGATATAATATCAGTGTTTATGCTTCGAGGCAAACCTTATAGGAAAATTAGATATAAAAATAACTGTTACTACATCTGAATAAATGTACCACAGAAGCTAGATTCTAAAAATTAATGTATTATGCATATATTGGTAATACTACATCTGTAAGCACCAGGAAAAGAAAACGTTAACAACAGCTCAGTTAACCATGATTTGCATGGAACGAAGGGCTTCTCAAAAGCAAATAACCTACTTATTTAAGTGATAACACCTTATTTTAGCCATTTTGGTGAAATTCTCCCAGAATGATTTATATACTTTGCTACCCTCTTAAATACTGAACACAACCAACTTCTGTTGTAACGGGCTCCTTTTATGTGCATCTACAAATGATTAAAAAAGTCTGTAAGGCATAGAGCACGATGCCTACCATAGAGCAAGATTCAAGTAATGTTAGTTCCTTTCCACAACTGCAGTAAATGGATCTCCTTTCTCCCTCTTCTGCCTCTTCCTTCACTAACTGTGGAAGCTTAACCCTGCTCTCAGTATTATCGACTTCAGATGACTTTACTAGCCTCAGGATAGTTTTCTAAGAGTTTCAAAAGAAACCAGAACACTAAAGTCATAAATAGCATAGTAGACAACACTGAAGAAGTGTGCAGCAGTTTATTTTCCCTGCCAGTATATGGTGCAAGGCATTTGTAAGAGGAACTCTGTGGGCTCAGTAGCTTCTTGGTCATTTTTGGGTTGAAGAATGAGTTCTACTGATTTAAGAGCTGTGATGAAAGTCTGGTACTTTAATTGGTAGCATGTTACTGTGTTACATTTTTTTAAAAGGCTTATGGAGGGGGCAGAAAGAGAAGGAGAGTGTCTTAAGCTGATTCCCGCCTGGGCTGGAGCTTGAATTCAGGAATGCGCAACCTTGAGATCACAACCTGAGCTGTCAGATGCTCAACTGACTGTACCACCTAGGTCTCCCCTGTACTACATTTAAAATAGCGCTTTATTTGCCTTCTTGGTCCCAAATGAAAAGTGAAAAGCTGGGATAAAAACAAAGAACAGCCAGCATACCCAAAAATGTCCCAAACTGGCAAATAAAATAAACTTTTCTAGTAACAGCTGATAAAATGTTAAAATATTACTGAACATTTGTACATCATTGTCACTGAAGTGTTTACATCAAGAGTTAAACTGTTATAAAGGAGAAATTTTATCTCCTTCTAGGTCTTTAAACATGTATGAATATGTAACTTTAGCCTCTGGAACTTTAAGAAAGAAGTTTGGTATCATTTGAAGTAGCGCTAAAGACATTTTTTTACTTCTTAAACGAGTGTTTTCCTACCAAAAATGAGCATTAGCAATAAGTCTGCAGAAGTTCTCTATTTTAAGTTTTTATTTAAATTCCAGTTGGTTAACATACCATGTAATAATTTCAGGGGTACAATATAGTAATTCAACATTTCCATGCAACACCAGGTGCTCATCACAACAAGTGCACTCCTTTATCCCTATCACCTGTTTCACCCTCTCTCCCCCACTATCTCCCCTCTGGTAACTATAGTTTGTTCTCTATAGTTAAGAAAAGCTGTACTCATCAAGAGAGTATGGTGCTGGCACAAAAACAGAAACAGAGAGATCAGTGGAACAGAAAACCCGGAACAGAACCCACAACCATATGATCAGCTGATCTTTGACAAAGCAGGAAAGAATATCCAGTAGGAAAAAGTTTCTTCAACAAAAGTGGATAAGAACATGCAAAAGAATGAAATAGACCACTTTCATACACCATACACAAAATGGATTAAAGACTTAAATGTGAGAAATGACCACCATTAAAATCTTGAAACCATTAAAGTGTTAAAGGAGAACATAAGCAGCAACCTCTCTGACATCAGCCATAGAAAGTTCTTCTTAGGTCTCCTAAGGCAATGGAAACAAAAGCAAAAATAAACTACTGGGACTGCATCAAAATAAAAAGCTCCTGCACATCAAAGGGAACAACAGAACTAAAAGGCAACCTACAGAATGGGAAAAGATATTTACAAGTGACATGTCTGATAAAGGGTTAGTATTCAAAATACATACAGAAATTATAAAACTCAACAGCCAAAAAGTAAATAATCTAATTTAAAAATGAGCAAAAGACATGAAGAGACATTTCTCCAAACAAGAGATCCAGATGGCCAACAGACACACAAAAAGATGATCAACATCACTCATCATCAGGGAAATACAAGTCAAAACCATAATGAGGTATTACCTTACACCTGTCAGAAAGGCTAAAATCAACAACACAAGAAACAACTGGTATTGGCGAGCATGCGGAGAAAGGCAAACCCTTGTGCCCTGTTGGGGGGGATGCAGTGGTTGATACCTTTAATAGAAGTAACGTGAACTTTTTTCCAATTTCAGATTCATTTTACAGGAAGTTTAAAATAACAGTAATAGCAAATGATGATAACCGTGATGACAAAATCAGCAAAACCAAAATTTCCTGATTGCCTATCATGTGCCAGGCACTTTGATACATTTTCTCTGGTTTTCACAATAATCCTAAAAGTTAAGTATTATCTATGGAAGAGAAAATAAGAATCAGAGTAGTTAAGAGAACTCTCCAGAGTTATGCTGGTAGGAAGTCACGGACCTAAGATGTACACTTAACATACTCTCAGTGTTTCAGAAGGGGGAAAGTGTGTGTGTGTGTGTATGTGTGTGTGTGTGTGTGTGTGAGAGAGAGAGAGAGAGAGAGAGACAGAGAAAGCAAATGATTAAGCAAATATGGCAAAATTTATAAAACACTGAATCAGCTAAATGGAATACTAGAGCTCAGGAATTCTTTGTACTATATTTGAAATTTTCCTATAAGTTTGCAATTTTTCAAATAAAATTAATAAACAAAAGTTTCTAACTCTGTGGGTACAGAGCAAACATTCATTTTGTCAGAAACTTTGTTAATCAGCCAACAGTTATCATTAATCAGTGACCCTGCATACCCAACTCTTGCATTTCCTAATTAATGCTGTCATTGTTACACGAGTTTCCTTATTAAAAACTAAATGAATAACAGGAGACTTCAGAAAGCTCAGAGTAAATTAGAGAAAATTTTGTTTAATTTTGGAAATTATGAGTAGAAGCAACAGTAATAAAATAATCTTTAAAAATGATGATTTTTATAATATAGTTAATTCAATAATTTGGTGAACATGACTCAAGTTATATTTCAAAATGAATTTCTTATTCTAAGGATACAGGAATAATATTTGTTTCTGGGAGTTCTTAAATTAGGAATTAATTATTTTTCTATATAATATGTAATGACTTTTATGTAAGGATAATGTAGATACTAACAGAAAATTTATAATGAAGATATATACTTATTACATATTTTTTGAAACCATTCCATACTATCAAGGATAACAAATTAAAGTTTTGCTGTACCTGAAAATCGTAAACTCATGCTGAGAAGGTACAACAAATATTTTTGTCCAAGTTAAGTACTTGTCCTAAAACCTTAAAAAGACACAGATATGTGCATTTCTAATGAGACTAGTTTGGAAACACAGTGGTATATCATACAGACTTCTTAAAATTTTTTTAATTTTTTTGAAGATTATTTATTTGAGAGAGAGGCTGCATGCAAGTGGGGGTAGGGGCAGAGGGAGAGAGAGAAAGAATTGCAAGTTGACTCCTTACTGAGAATAGAGCCCAACGAGTGGGACTTGATCTCACAACCCCAAGATCACCGCCTGAGTCGAAACCAAGAGTCTGATACTCAACCAACTCAACCGCTGAGGTGCCGCTACCATACAGACTTAAAAATATGTTGCAAGTTGACAGTATAGCATAACTTCTTAAAATTAAAAGAAAAAATGTTTTCAGTAATTTAGAGAAAAAGGGTATTCTCTACAGTAAGTACAGGGAAGTTTATCATCATATTACACCTTCACAAAGTCTAAATGAATTCTTTAAGAACCATTTCATCAATATGATTATCAGAGTAGAAGAAATTACTTAAAAATTGTAACACTTTTGTTTATTTTTCATTAATAAACTACTAATATACTGCTTAATATGTGCCAGGCACTATTCTGCACTTAAATATACTCATTTCATTAACTTACTTTACATTCTGAATATGAAATAAAAGAAGCCATTAATAGTTTTTGTGACTCAGAGATCAAATCAAAATGATAGCACCACAGAATCATATTCTCTACTGATTGAATCTGAAGACACAACGGAAAGTCATCTAATCTGGAGTGACATTCAGGATAATTTCTGAATTGGCATTATTCTGTTTTTAAGATAATATTTCTTACAACAAAAATTCAGCTAAACAGAATAAGTACCTTTCATTAATTTTTAAAAAATTTATAGCTCAAGTTAAAATGGTCACTTCTTCCATGTGCACTATCTACTAATAATTTTACCTGAATACACAAGTGAATTTGAGTTCTAGGTTCTCGAAGAAAGCGCTAATGATCTATTTGCGGTGTTGTGGTGGGTGGAAACTACACAAACTCTACATAAGCAGCATTTACCTGCTTTGTCTTGAACAGCAACTGCTCCTTTCCCCCCGGCTGTTGTCATGGGCTGTGGTAAAGCCGTGCCAATAGGAGTGGTGGCTGCTTCCCTGACAATTCCAGAATTCTGAACTCCTCCACTGGTAGCACTCACATTAATGGCTCGTTTGTTCACAGCTGTGGGCTTATTTGAACAGCCTTTATTTAAACTTGACTGAAATGTAATGGAATATTTAAAAGCTCAGGTTTCTAGTGCTCCATACTATACATTAATATTTTATCAATTCCCTGTTAGGTTAAAAATATATATGATTTCCCTTACAAATCCTAAGCCTGCTGGTGGATCTGAGTTTTCTGCTGAAGGAAAAAGCCTTTTAAAGTATTTTTTAAAGAGAGAAATATGAGAATTAAGTACAAAAAAATAGTTTTAAAACCAAGTATCAAATGGCTTTGTACCAAAGACATTTAAAATGCTTTCATATAAAAATAATTAAAAAGTAAAACTACACTGCATTTAATAGACAAAATATGATTTCCATATTCTGAACTGGACTTATTTAGTAAAATCAAAAGCAATGAAAAGAAAGAAAATACCTTACCTTAGAAAGAGCAGTGGAGTACTGAAATGCTATACATCGCACAGATGTCTTGTGAGCACTGATGGTTTTAACTGGTGATTTCAACATCCTTAAATCATATTGATATATCTTCCCCCGGGAAGATCCAATAGCCAAAGTGGCTCCATCAGGCATGAAGTCTACTGCAGTTAGAGGGGTGTCAGCCACTAAAGTTTTCACTAGCCTTTGAAAAGGGTAACAAAGTATACCTAGATATGTGAGCCTATACAGGTATAGAAGCGTATGTGACATATAGACAGCTATGTGCCAAAACCAAAGTTACTGGCAAAGTTTGGCAAAGTTACTTGAAATATGCATCCCAAATATTTGTATAAAGCATAAATTCAGAACTAGACTTAAGACATTTCTAATACAACAGCATCTAAACGAACTGCTGAACACTCCATCCTCTTTCTTCTATTCACTTCCAATTGGTATGTTCCACATTGTCTAGAAGCAGCAACTATTTCTTTGAGTAATTACTACTTCCACAGTGAGTATGACAGACTTCCTGGGTGTTACTCCACAAACAAGGGCTCTAGCCTCAGGGTTAAGGAGGCCCTAACTATCCCCCTTCCATTTATTGACCTGCTCAGGTCTCAAGAGGACTATGACCTTTCGCAGGGGAGCAGCTGCTACTCTGCTCTTCCAGCTGTGCATTTCTTGAGAAAAAGCTAACAGAATCCCTGCAGCTTGATCCTCATGAAGCTTATACAGGGACACTGAACTGCTGATAACTGAGATATGGACACTGAACTGCTGAAGCTGGGCTCTTTGCCACAGCTATCCGGTCTGAGAGAGAAATGCTTACTGACTTAAGGTTCTTGGTAAAGTTCAAAAAGAAAGAATAAAAAGAATTTTTAAAAGAAGAAAATGAAACAAGTAACAGTAAGCATTAACAAGGACTGACAGAAGGTCCTTCCCTAGTCAAAACATTACCATTTTCTTCCATGTAATCTTTAGATATTGTCAGGTGTCTTGAATATACCCATAGCACTCTTGTCCCATTTTTTTTTAATAGCTAATTAAGCACACCTATAAGAAGGCACAATGGACCCAGATACTTAGAAGATTGTGTACCCTTTAGCTCTAGATCAGTGGTTCTCAAATGGGGGCAATTTTGCTACTTTTTCTAACATTGGGAGTGCTACTGGCCTCTGTTGGATAGAGGCCAGGGATGCTGCTAAATATTCTCCAATGCCCAGGATAGCCTCCATAAGCAAGAATTATCCAGCCCAAAATATTAATAGTTTAGAAACCCTGCTCTTGAAAATGAATTAATTTTAAGGCAAATTAGTCACATTGTTTTTAAATGCACATATCTAGTTGTATTTCTGAAAAAGAATACTGTGCCTTCATGCTAAAATAAAGATGTGCAATCATTAACATGCTATCCTCAACATTTGTCATCCAGATGTACTCTAAAGAATATCCACATCTCATGTATTTTTTTCCTGCTTGGGAAGAAAAAGAGAAAATTCTATCCTTTTAGATAACAAGTACACAAACTTAAGATCTCCCAAACATTAATCAGAGGTCTATGCAAATCACAAATGTCTGCTAATGAGATAATAGTTATTTGTTACTAAATTAAGAAATGATCACGTCACACTTACTTCTTACTTGAAGTGTCGTAAAGAATGATTCTTTTATCCAAACCTATAGTCACAAATAGCAATTCATTGACAGGAGAAAAACAAATGCCTGAAGCTGGAGCTTTATGCGTACTGTCAAAGTTATGGTATGGACTCTGACTATTCACATCCCAGAGAGTTACTATTCCATTATCCGAAACACTGCCCAGTAGTGATTTCTTAAACAAGGAGTACTTCAGGTGCCGAACAGACTGTAAAGATAAGAATAAATTTTATGCAATTTTAAGCATTCATAAGAACATTTTATATAATATAAATAATGGCAACAGTCAACCACACTAGTCACAGGGGATTTAGGACTTTCTGGTTTATAGAGTAACAGGTTTCAACTATGACAACCATAAAAATCACTTAATGGACTAAAAGATGATCCTAATACATACCAATATTCTAGTAATTAAACATTTGTCATTATTTTATTATCTTGGAATAGAGTTACCTCAACCTCCCCTTTTGTAAAGGAAAAATATAACAAGTTGAGATTGACTACAGGGTTAGGAACCCTACCATAATAAAAGGCCCAGTAGCTAATCACAGCCTAATCATGAATAAGAGAACACCGACAGAAAATAAGCAATATTTCAAATTTATTTTCTCTACATATTTAATATATTTGGATATATTTTTTGAATCTGAGCATTTGATGTACTGGCAATTTAGCATCTGAAGTATTATAAAAAATTAACTAAACCACAAAGAAAGAATTGACAACACTCTAGAGTAGGAATAGACTATATCCTTTCAAAAGCTTCAGTCTGAGGGCAATACTGGCCTTTCTCTAAACACGCATCCCTTGGGGTATAGTAGAAACATTCTCTCTTCCTAGTTTCTGCTGGATCAGAATAAACAAAGATCCAGTTTGAGTAAACAGATCTTGAATTACACCTAGATGAATTTTATCTACTTTTCCTAAAATGTTGCTTTCAAACATGTGTTGATATTATCACTTACTGAGCTGAGGATTAAGTATCTTACATTTAAGCTAATTTTTCCCTGCACAAAAACAGCAATATAAGTATAGAAATTAATAGTAGAATCCCTAGCAGTGGGAAACTGGTTTTCAAAGAGTTAAGTTTACAGTTTCAAATAAAGCAGTGAATCAGGCTTCAGTAAGCAGACAGTAGCTATATATATAGGTTCCAGATAAATCTGACACAAAACAAAAGTCAAATCTGAAGGGTTTTTTTTTGTTTTTCTCTGTCTAATCTATCATACTCCAAAAGCTTCTATATACCACTAGAAACCACACAGAAATCACAGCTTCTATATCTTAAAAACTCATATACTACCTATTTCTAAGATTTTCAAAATAATATATATCAGCCCTCAATAACAAAAATATTTATGAATAATACAAAATAAATTTTGTCTAAGGAAACAAAAGGAGTATTTGTTACCAGACACCTTAATGTTAAGATAATTACTATGGTCATGTATTATATATGGCTCTTCATTTTGATACAGTTAGAGTACAAAGAGAAAATATTGGCTTATATTTTGCATTTTTATTGAGAAAAAGTATATTAACTCCAACAGACAAATCTTTCCTCTGGTCTACACTCAAGGAAAAATAAACTACTGGGACCACTATATAAAAGACATAGAAGGCACCTGGATGACTTAGCTCGTTAAGTGTTCAACTCTTAATTTCAGCTCAGATCATGATCTCAGGGTCATGAGGTCAAGTCCTGTGTCAGGCTCCATGATGACTGTGAAGTCCGCCTGAGGTTCTCTCTCTCCCTCGGACCCTCCCTCCACCCTCCACCCGTAAGCGCACTCTCTTAAAAAAAAAGGACAGAGATCCTTAGTGAATTGCGATTGTTTATAGAGTCACCTATCAACCTAGCAAAACGTTAATTTAAAAAAAATTCTGTAGCACATTAAGAGTTTATATACTTATGGTCCTTCATATAATCTAAATTTAGATTAAATACACAAGCAGAACCTTAAAAAAAACAAAAAAACTATCACCATAAAACAGAGATCTCATAGATCCACTAAGTACACAGAATTCAATCTCTTAGCCACAGGATTCCTACTGGAAGGTGGTCATCCAGAATCTACTTGAATACAGCAAGGAATAAGGAGCTTACTACTTCATATAATGAGACTTTATAAATAATTAAAAATGCATTTCTTGATTAAGTCAAAACCTAAATTCTACATATTGCTTCATATTCTGTGTCCCTATATGACAACCCTTTAAGAAAAGAAAAAAGGCTAACAATAACCATAAATCTTCCTCTCAGATAACCTGGGTTCAAGCAGGGTCTCAGCCAAACTCTGTAGGGTCTTGGGTAAATTACTTAAACTCTCCAAGTCTCAGTGTTCTCATCTACAAAACAAAAAATGCTCTTATTTCCCAAAGTTGTTCTAAGGATTAAACAGACTCTCTGCACAGAGCCATGTGAACAGCAGAAGTTGCCACTACCCTCACAGGCTTGTGGCTCATTCTTCATTGTTTATATATCCATTTGAACATCTTCTACATATATTTTTGTAAAAGACCCTTAATCAGCCAAACTAATTTCTTTAAATGTCTCCCCTCTATCCCTCGGATACTTTCTGACCTATTAAATTATCAAGTCTTTAGAGTATCATTAAAAGAGTACTCAATGACCTGGGTAAATGAAGTATTAGTCTACTAAATTATATTTAAAATAAGTACTAATACATGTTAGTATTACCAGCCCCTACCTGGTTCCAGATTCAAACCATTTCTAAGAAAAAAAAAAAAAAAAATATATATATATATATATATATATATATATATATTGCGAAGAACTTTATGATAAAACAACCCTGTAAGCAGCAATGCCATTTTTTCATACAATACTATTATGTAAGAGTGCATATGCTTGTGGAGATATATATGTTTCTAAGTATGAAAAGTGCATCCCTCACTATAGATCAAGGGTTGGCAAACTTTTTCTTGCAGGGCCAGGCAGTAAATATTTTATGGTGTTGTACTACGAAAGCAGTATAAATGAGCATGGCTGTGTTCCAATAAAACTTTATTTACAAAAGTAATGGCCAGCAATTGGGTCATAGTTTGTTGGCCCCACAGTTTTCATAAATGTTTGCAAACAAAACAAAACAAAACAAAACATGGGGTATCTAGGTAGCTTAGTCCGTTAAGTGTCTGCCTTCCACTTAGGACATGATCCCAGAGTTCTGGGATCCAGGCCCACAGAAGGCTCCCTGTTTATCAGGGAGCCTGCTTCTTCCTCTCCTTTCCACTCTTGCTCTCTCTTGTTATCTCCATCACTGTCTCTTTCTCTCTCAAATAAATAAATAAAATCTTACACACACACACACACACACACACACACACACACACACACAAGAAGAGGAAAAAAACATCCATAATCCTACCACCTACAAAAAAATTGGTTAACATAAGTTTTGTTGTAAATAAGTCTTAGTTTTACTGTTTAAATGTTTTTCTGTGTGAATGTATGTTTGTGTGTATTAAGTATAAACAGAAAACCTGGGATCATACTTTATTATTATAAAGTCCACAATGTCATTAATATTTTCTACTACATGATTTTAACAGCTGGATAATACATGGATATATATCAATTTATCTAAATAATCCAATGTTGTACCTTTAGGTTATTTCCAATTTCCAAGACTCTAACTACTATCACTTTTAAAAACTGCTAATTTATGAAAGAATTTGTATTTCACTATTGTCCATGCTTTAAAGGTTCTTGGTTGAAAAATGCTAAGTGACCAACTGTCTTCCTTCTTTTGTGAATTGCACATTAATCTACTTTGCTTATTTTCTACTGGGCTATTAAGATTTTTTAAAATCCCAATTTGCAACTGATCTTACTATAATAAGGACATTAAAGCTCTCATAAGTATAAATATTTTGCCATTTTTCTTTCAATTTTGTTAATTTTTTTAAAATAGTGCCTTTTTTTCAGCTTTTAAGTTTTTATGCATGTAAGTTTATCAAATACGTCCCCCTAACTTATAACTTTGTTCTTATACTTAGAAAAGCCTTACCTTCATAGAGATAAGAATATATATTCATATATTATTACAGCTTTATAATCTCTAATATATATTATAGCTTTATAATCTGTAATGTGTGTACTTAAATACATATATATGTAGATATACATATATACTAGACACTATACATACAAATATATGTATACAACAGATACTATACATATATATATATAAACACATACAAACATATAAAAATACACAGTATTCCTTCAACTCCATCCCCTCCCTCTTCTTAAGTCCCAGGGTCTTGTCTCAAGCACTAATCAAATATCACTGGAGATACTGCCCACTTCATTCTCAGTGGCTTACTATCCATCCCTCACACTGCTGCGGCAATAACCTCTTCAAAACTAGAAATCTGAACATATTTTTTTTGCTTAAAATCCTTTCAACTCAAAGACTGAGAAGTTAGCTGTTACAAGCGGCAGGCTTCTGAATCTCTCTGAATTCCCCCATGTATATGTGTGTGTGCACACACACGTGCACGCACATGAAGAAAAGACTTAACAAGTAGGCCTGAACTGCCTATCCTTAGAAAGTCCTATATCTCAAGGCTGGCCCTTGGCTGGTGTCTGGGATTTGTGGAGGTTTTCCACTGCCCTAACTGATAAGAGCGACTCACTGACTGATAAAAGTGGCTCACTGTACCGAAACTATTAGCATGTAAGATATGGTTTATGACTGGACCATGGCTGAACAGCTGCTTTCCTTCTGGAAGTTAGAAATTTCAATATATGCTACATAGAGGATGCCTAGGTAACTAGCCTCCGTTAAAAACTCTGGGCAATGAACGTCTAAGGAGCTTCCCTGGTGGATAGCACTACATACATGTCACAATTTGATGCTGGCGAAATTAAATACATACTCTCCACTGAAAGAGGTTGCTTCGAAGCTTACACCTTGTTTCCTCAGGACTTCACCCCATGCACGTCTTCTCTGTACTGATCCTACTTTGTACCCTTTCATTGTAACAAATCATGGACATATGTATGATTATATGTTGAGTTCTGTGAGAACGCCTAATGAATCATTAAGCCTGTCCTTGGGGATCCCTGGTGCAGTGAGTTTAAATAACTGAGGGTGTGTGTGTGTGTGTGTGTGTGTGTGTGTTTTACACAGACAGCAAAAGTAAAATCCCATGAACATTTACAACAAAACTAAACAATCAGGGATCCCCACAAGCCCCAAAATACATGCTAACAGGTCAAACAATTAGCAGCCACAAACCCTTCCTAGTATTAGTATCTATGCAAAAGGAGGCAGAAGGCAATAACGGGAAATATGAGACATCTCTGAGAATAGGAAAGCCCCAAATAGCCAATAGGTATTTAAAAAAAAAAGCATAGTGGCCAATTTGACAAGCTCAGCTGAAACCAGGAATATCTGCTGGACCGCTGGGACTATCCAAAGGTCTACAGAAAAGTATGAAGAGCTAGAGAAGTTTATCTGCAATGAACTCCCTAAACTGATCAGCTGAGATGCCTTCCTCCTAGGTCAGGGCACCACACTAAGGAGACACTATTAGGAGTGTCATAATAGGAGTGGACGTAAACCTGAACAGGATGGAGTCAAAAGAGCTGAAGGAGACATACAAGTCAGTCAGTGCAATAAAGCTAGGCAATCTCAGAAAACACATCATCATTAAAACAAACAAAACTAACCAAAAACAGGAGGGAGCTTATAAAGCTAAAAAAGATACCCTAAACCCCATCTCTGTGTAGAAGTTCAGGGTGACTAACTCCACAGATAAAGCCCACATGAAGTTATTATGAAAACAAGAAGAAAGGCACTTTCAGGAGATGACCAGCAAAAAAATAAAATGATACAAGACATTAAAAAACAATGTAAATCAGAATTAGAAAACCTAGAAATGAGGTGTTAGAACTTAGCAAAGAATTCGAAATTTCAAAAGTCTCTTCAAAAATAAAGGCTAATTTAAAAGGAATATAAGAATGAATAAACACAACAGATAGCACCTTAGAGATAGGAAAAAAGGAAGGAATTTTTGAAAATTAAAAATAAGGAAAAAAGTTAAAATGATTGGAAAGTAATAAATCAGTGAAGATTAGACGATCTAATAAAGAAAAAAAAAAATACAGAAAATAACAAATACTAAGAGCAGTAATTCAAGAAAACTTCCCTGAAAGAAAAGATCTGAAACTACATAGTAAATGAGTACACCATGTCCCTATGAATAGAAGACAGATCAACCAAAATCAAGTAACAAAATTACTGGACTTTAAACAAATATCTATCTATCTATTGGTCTCCTTTGGACATCTAAGAAAAAAGAAACAAGTGACCTCTAAGGAAAAAAGTACTTAAGTTATTAATAACGTTTGAGACCAAAAATGATAGTTCAAGGAGAAAAAAATGTGAGCCTGCTACTGAATTACACCAAAAGAGAATTTATGTCAGAGAAAAAGTCAAAAAGCAGAAAACGCATACTCTGGAAACAATATTAATATAGGTACTCATTGCTCATTGCTCATGCTCATGCTCATTATGATTATAAAACTTTGGAAAGTACCTAAAATACAGGAATGTTTAAACTGTGCCATTTGGACAATGGGATACTATGGAGCCATTAAAAAATTATGTTCATGAGGACGCCTGGGTGGCTCAGAAGATTGTGCATCTATGCATCTAGTCACCAACAGGTAAAATACACATATCAAAATCATTTGTAGGGAAAACAAAACACTCCAAAGATTTCAGTTACAAAGCTTGTAAAAGGGAAAGATAAGTATGCAGAATCATGAAAACCTGACTTTCTTCACTAAAAAATCTGAAACTGCATAGTTACACAGTGACCAAATGCTATTTCCTAGTCCCGGCACTCTGTGTAAAAAGTACAGGGGGAAATGAAATAATATAATACACATAACACATACAAACATTTGTTCATGGGAAGGGGTAAAAATTAAAATACTCCAGTTCAATTTCCTCACTTTCTTTAATGCTTTCCTTTTTCTAAGTCAAATACACAAAACATGATTACTGAGGTCAAGTTACAACATGCAAATTAGCAGGCGTTTGGAAGGAATACATTTAAACCTAAAGATACTCAAACCAGTTTGGAAAAGTAAATCATAAAAGTTATTTTAATGATTTAATATGATTATTCATTAAATGCTCACTGACGTTCGCTGATCCCCTACCAAATGTTAGGAACAATGCTAAACACACTCAGCATCTCATTTAGCCCTCAAAACAAAGAAAATATAAAATTCTACTGAAAGTATATTCTCATTCTCACTCAACAGATAAAGAAAAGGAGGCCTGAGAGTTAAATAACTTGTCCAGGTTCACACAGCTAGCTCTCCAAATAAATGTGTACCTGCAATACAGAACTATACTGAAGATTCTATGGAGATGCTGACTTGTGGTAGCAGGAGGCAGAAGACACACGAAAATCTCAGGTGACCTAACATAAGAGATAAGCCTACAGCATTACTGTTTTCCTCAACTAGAAGATAATGTAAATTCAGTTTTGCTATGCAAATAATCAATGAAAATCCTTTGAAAACCAACAATACAGTGACCTATGTATCACCTAGAATTTTAAAATATCTTTAAAGTGACAAAAGACTACCGCAAAGTTTCCAGAAGCTTTGGATTCTCAAATCTTTATACATTCAGCTGCTTCTGAGCTAGAAAGAGATCCCAAAGAAAACAGAGCTACCACTCTTAAAGAACAGAACTTCAAAACAGTCAGTTAAAAGTCCTGCAATCTAAAAGTCCTTACTTGTAAAATGAAAAATGAGAAAATAAAAAAATGAAAAAAAGTTTGTAACATACATCTCACAAGTGAGTAGCAAACATTAAATGAGAAAATGTAATATAAAGCATTAATCACAGTGCTTGAAATACAGGAAATGGTAGTAAGGATTCTACAAAGGTGATAACCTCTGCCCAGAATGCAAACCCTCTCACTACCTACAGTCACCCCAGTGGCAACAGGATGCTCTTTGCAATGAATAATGCTGACATAAATATACACCTGTATGGAAAGGTGAATCCTACCTCTCCCACCATACACAAAAATTATTTTAAATGGATGATAATAGACATAAGTGGGAAAGGTAAAACAATAAAGCTTCATCTAAAAGTAAAACAAACAAAAAAAAAAAAAAGAGAGAGAGAGAGGGAACAATAAAGCTTTATCTAAAAGAAAACAAAGGACACCATTTTTAAGACCTTGGGGCAAGCAACATTCTTTTAAGAGAACACAAAAAGCAGCATCTGTAAGTGAAAGTGATATACTAGACTAGATTTCATTAAATTTAAGAACTTCTGTTCATTTTTTAAAGAGGCATTAGAGTTAAAAGGCCAGCTCTAGACTAAAAGAAGATATATGTAGCATGCATATCCAAAAGATTACTCCATCTGGAATATAAAACTATAAATCTATCAGAAAAAAACCACATGTAACAAAACACAAGGAAGAACAAACTTGAACAGTCACTTCACAAAAGAAAGCAAATGAAAATACACCCAACACATCCAACATGCAGAAATGCGCATTAAAACCACAATGAGATACCAACACAACCATCAAAATTGTTATAACTAATAAGATAAACAATAGTTGGTATTAGAAAAAATGTGGAGCAACCGAATCTCACCAACATTGCTGGCAGAAGTGTAAAATGTCACAAGCACTTTAGAAAGCTCCCAAAATTGAACCAGGAAGAAATTGACAACCTGAATAGACCGATATCTAGTAACAAGATTGAAGCAGTGATCAAAAACCTCCCAAAAAACAAGAGCCCAGGACCTGATGGATTCCCTGGGGAATTCTACCACACTTTCAAAGAAGAAATAACACCTATTCTCCTGAAGCTGTTTCAAAAAATTGAAGCAGAAGGAAAACTTCCAGACTCTTTCTATGAAGCCAACATTACCCTGATCCCCAAACCAGGCAAAGAGCCTACCAAAAAGGAGAATTTCAGATCAATATCACTGATGAATATGGATGCTAAGTTTCTCAACAAGATCCTGGCAAACAGGATCCAACAGCACATTAAAAAGATTATCCACCATGACCAGGTGGGATTCATCCCTGGGCTACAAGGATGGTTCAACATTCCCAAATCAATCAATGCGATAGAACAAATTAATATGAGAAGAGAGAAGAACCACATGGTCCTCTCAATTGATGCAGAAAAAGCATTTGACAAAATCCAGCATCCGTTCCTGATTAAAACGCTTCAAAGTATAGGGATAGAGGGAACTTCATCAAATCTATCTATGAAAGACCCACAGCAAATATCATCCTCAATGGGAAAAAGCTTGCAAGCTTCCAGTTGAGATCAGGAACAAGACAAGGATGCCCACTTTCACCACTCTTGTTCAACATAGTATTAGAAGTCCTAGCAACAGCAATCAGACAACAAAGAGAAATAAAAGGTATCCAAATTGGCAATGAAGAAGTCAAACTCTCTCTCTTCGCAGATGACATGATTCTTTATATGGAAAACCCAAAGACTCCACCCCAAACTACTTGAATTCATACAGCAATTCAGCAATGTGGCAGGATACAAAGTCAATGTGCAGAAATCGGTTGCTCTCTTATACACTGACAATGAAAATACAGAAAGGGAAATGAGAGAATCGATTCCATTCACTATAGCACCAAGAACCATAAACATACCTAGAAATAAACCTAACCGAAGAGGTAAAGGATCTGTACTTGACGAACTACAGAACACTCATGAAGGAAATTGAAGAAGACACAAAAAGATGGAAGACCATTCCATGCTCTTGGATCAGAAGAATAAACATTGTTAAAATGTCTATACTGCCTAGAGCAATCTATACTTTTAATGCCATTCCAATCAAATTACACCAGTATTCTTCAAAGAGCTGGAGCAAATAATCCAGAAATTTGTATGGAATCAGAAGAGACCCCGAATTGCTAAGGAAATGTTGAAAAACAAAAATAAAACTGGGGGCATCACGTTACCTGATTTCAAGCTTTATTACAAAACTGTGGTCACCAAGATAGCATGGTACTGGCATAAAAACAGACACATAGACCAGTGGAACAGAGTAGAGAGCCCAGATATGGACCCTCAACTCTATGGTCAATTAATCTTCAACAAAACAGGAAAAAATATACAGTGGAAAAAAGACAGTCTCTTCAATAAATGGTGCTGGGAAAACTGGACAGCTATATGGAGAAGAATGAAACTCGACCATTCTCTTACACCATACACAAAGATAAACTCAAAATGGATAAAAGACCTCAACGTGAGACAGGAATCCATCAGAATCCTAGAGGAGAACATAGGCAGTAATCTCTTCGATATCAGCCACAGCAACTTCTTTCAAGATATGTCTCCAAAGGCAAAGGAAACAAAAGCAAAAATTAACTTTTGGGACTTCATCAAAATCAAAAGCTTCTGCACAGCAAAGGAAACAGTCAACAAAACAAAGAGGCAACCCACAGAATGGGAGAAGATATTTGCAAATGACAGTACAGACAAAAGGTTGATATCCAGGATCTATAATGAACTCCTCAAACTCAACACACACAAAACAGGCAATCATATCAAAAAATGGGCAGAAGATATGAACAGACACTTCTCCAATCAAGACATACAAATGGCTATCAGACACATGAAAAAATGTTCATCATCACTAGCCCTCAGGGAGATTAAAATTAAAACCACATTGAGATATCAACGTACACCAGTTAGAATGGCCAAAATTAACAAGACAGGAAACAACATGTGTTGGAGGGGATGTGGAGAAAGGGGAACCCTCTTACACTCTTGGTGGGAATGCAGGTTGGTGCAGCCTCTTTGGAGAACAGTGTGGAGATTCCTCAAGAAATTAAAAATAGAATTTCCCTATGACTCTGCAATTGCACTCCTGGGTATTTACCCCAAAGATACAGATGTCGTGAAAAGAAGGGCCATCTTCACCCCAATGTTTATAGCAGCAATGGCCACGGTCGCCAAACTATGGAAAGAACCAAGATGCCCTTCAACGGATGAATGGATAAGGAAGATGTGGTCCATATACACTATGGAGTATTATGCCTCCATCAGAAAGGATGAATACCCAACTTTTGTAGCAGCATGGATGGGACTGGAAGAGATTATGCTGAGTGAAATAAGTCAAGCAGAGAGAGTCAATTATATGCTTTCACTTATTTGTGGAGCATAACAAATAGCATGGAGGACATGGGGAGTTAGAGAGGAGAAAGGAGTTGGGGGAAATTGGAAGGGGAGGTAAATCATGAGAGACTATGGACTCTGAAAAACAATCTGAGAGGTTTGAAGTGGCGGGGCAGGGTGGGAGGTTGGGGTACCAGGTGGTGGGTATTATAGAAGGCACGGATTACATGGAGCACTGGGCGTGGTGAAAAAATAATGAATACTGTTATGATGAAAATAAATAAATTTAATTTAAAAAAAAAAAAAGCTTTTTGGCACTTTCCAGTAAAGTAAAGTACAAAGCCTATGCTAAGACCCACACCAGGTCTTAGGCGCTGCCTAAGCAAGTTCATTCCTGAGTATTTGCTCAAGACAAATGAAACCGAGTCTCCACAAAAAGACACACACAAATAATATTCACAGAAGCTGTATTCTAACAGCTAAAACTAGAAACAATGCAAATGTCCATCAGCAAACTGTGACATATTCATATTATGGAAAACAACACAGTAGTAAAACAGTATGAGGTACTATTCCATGCAACAAGGCAAATAGTGAAGACTAGGAGAAACCAGACACATTCAATTCCTTTAAGAAATATGAGGTAGTGTCTGGGAAGGGTTAAGATGGAGTCCCCAGGTGTGCCAGAAATTTACTATATCTTGTTCTATACCTTCTATACCTAAACCAGAAATGTTCTATACCTTCTGGTAGTTACACAGGTGTATGCATATATAAAAATTCATCAAGCTATATACTTAAGATGTAGGCACCTTATTATTTAAATCATATCTTAATTTTAGAAATTTAAATACCCTGCACATAATAAAGCCAAGAGCAAAAACTAAACTTAATGTTTTCAGAACTATTCCTTCAAATCTGTTTTTTTTTTTTTTTTAAAGATTTGTTTATTTATTTGATAGACAGAGATCACAAATAGGCAGAGAGGCATGTAGAGAGAGGGGGGGAAGCAGGCTCCCCGCTAAGCATAGAGCCCAATGCAGGGCTCGATCCCAGGACTCTGGGATCATGACTGAGCTGAAGGCAGAGGCTTTAACCCTCTGAGCCACCCAGGCACCCTGCTTCATGTCTGGTTTTAATCAAAAAACAAAACAAAAAACCAAAAAAACAAATAAACAAGAAAAACTCTCTAGCAAGATACAATAAAAACTGAAATATAAGAGTATACATGGTAGGTATCTGACCTAACTTTTATGTTACTAAAAAGTCAGCTCAGAACTTTTAATCTAAATGTGTCATGCTTTTAATATATCAAAAATCTTAAAAAAAAAATTGGAAAGGAAGAAAGAAAATTAATTTCCTTAAAATGCAAGACATGTGAACACTAGATTAGATTTTTTTCACTATAGTTCCAATGCTTAGGCTTTATGTCTCAATATCAAATAACCAAAAAAGGAATGACAAAAACAAAATATTACTTCTTGCTTTTATGACAATATGTTCTCTGTGGCAAATCACTTATCCACATGCATAAAATGCAGAAAGTGGAATTACCTGTAAAGACTTTCTTTCAGTTCAGGTTTCTAGGATTCTGACATTCAAATAATCAAAAACTCTGATTAACTTCTCAAATGCCTTCCAAAATATAAGCTGAATCTTTGGTCTGGCATTCAAAGTTCCACATTAACACTAGGCTCATACTTATCTTTCCAATCCTTTTTCACATTGGCTCTATATAGAAACCTATGTGCCTTCCTTAGTTCTTTAGATTTCCTACATACAAAATATCCATCTCCCAAAGTTCTGTATTAGCCTATTAAGATCTCTGTTATCTCTGAATCCACTCAAATATTTATTAAGTATCTTTTGCATATAAAGTACAAAGCTGGATAATGGTTGAGGACCAAGAAACAAGACATGGTTCCACCTATAAAGTGGGAATGTAAAGAGCTAAACCTAATATTAATTAGGATCAAGTAATTAGCAAAGTCGCCAATTTATACTATAGTAAAACAAACTAGAAATTTTTTTAAGTATTAGACCCAGATGAAATCCTCCCTCCTTCACTCTTCCCTATTGTACTCCCAAGTAGTTCTAACTGCTCTGAATCACTGTAACATTGTTTCATATCAGTCATCTATAATACCATTTTTATGTTTATCTAATACATAAGAAACTTGAAAAGACTTTTTTCTGTTTTTAATATCCATTAAAATTTCCTCAAACACTAAATATATACTATTCAAATCATGATTTCAAAAACTGCTTTTCAAAAGTCAAGAGCTCCTGTATTTTATCCAATAATAGTTAAGGCCAAAACGATTATAATAAAAAGTAAGAATTAAAAGACATTGCACCTCATTGGAAATCTCCATGGAGAATATCACAGAAAGCTAGCCAAGACTTAGATTTCTTAGATTTCAATTAACTGAATTCTTTTACAAATTTTACAGATGAATATTACATAAGGAACGAAAATTACTTGACTAATTTTCCTTCATAAAGCTTCCCTCACTACTCCTGTATTAACCCGAAAGTCCATAAATAAGCTTTGGGACTTTCGCTATCACATATTTACACAAAAATCAAAGCTCAATTAACCATGTGCCTAAATACACTCAACCGTACATCCACCAAAAAGCATTTATGAACAGAAGTATCTGTCTTATAGCTGACATAATCTGAGCTACGATAACTGTGATGTTATAAAGATTAATATCTATATTTCAGATTTAACCTACCCAAAAGCTATTTAAATTTTGTCATATACAATTATATTCTAGGAGCATATTCAATGGCATAACTGAACTCATGTAGGCAACATGATCTAGTATGAATTACCTTGTTATTTGAATATTTTTAAACAATACCATTAAAAAACAGCTAGCTCTAAGTTTTTTAAGCAAGCTAAATGCAAATTTAAAATACTTAATTTTGAAAACTTAAAATCACTATCTTATGTAAGATAATTCAAAATCTACCTCATCAACTCTGATTTGAATAAATATAAACTGTACCTGGTTACTGCCATGGCCAAAAGGAGTACCAGATAAATTAGTGGTTACACTGTGCAAAATAATTTCACCACTGAGAGATCCAGAAGCAATGTAGCAATCATTCCAATTATATGTGACACAAGTTACTTCATCTTTATGATCCTAAAAGAAAGAAATGAAAGTAAGTACACTGCCATATAACCTTCACACTGCACATTTTCATGTTTTTCTAAGTTACACTTTTTGTAAATATCATGTATTTGTAAATTTAATATCTACTTTAACATCTTCCTCAAATAACCTAAAAAAAATTACTTAAATGAGTAGGAAACTATTTGATCAACACCAAGTCTTCTCGGGAAACAGAGATTTAGTTTTCGTAACTGTAATAATGAGCAGGCACTTAGAAACAAAAGACAAAAGGGAAAGGTAATTTTCTAGACCGCATTATGTCTACCTTTAACTGACAAGTAACATTTATTCCAAGTTGACTATTATGAGAATCCCTGGCCTTGAGAGAATCACGGTTCAGTGAAAAGATAGGACATTTAAATTAACCTGAAAATGGCAGAAGGAATGCTAGATGAGTAGTAGAGGCAAAGTGTCCTAGGAACGAGAAAGAGGCATGACTGTGACCTGAACTCACAGAAGCAGCTGTGGGGAAGACATAAAGCTCTAGTTCAACAGTAAAGAAAAAATAAATGATAAGCAGGGGAGGGGGAAAGAAACCAGACACACGAAATGGAAGAGAGCAAAAACAAAAGCTCCAAAGCCAGAATAAGCAAGGCATAGCTGAGACACAACAGCAGTTATTTTCATTTGCTGGGAACATTATGAATTCTTATTCAACTTTAGAAGAATCCTGGGAGGCAAGCTCACTTTTCTCATTTCATGGACAAGTTCACTACAAGGTTAAGAAATCTGTGCCAGCTCACATAACTACTAAGTGGCAGATCCAAGATTCAAATCCAGGTCAAAGCCCAAAGCCTATTTTCCTCTCTATACAAGGCTGTCTCCAAATCCAAAGAGGAATCCACTTTGAGGAAACAAAACTGGTTTTAAACAAATGGGATTCACAAGCACTGTATTTTCCAACATCAAATTAGAGATATCTAGCAGAAGCATAGAAAAGTGATCAGGGTTAGAAGTGTAGTTTTTAACAGTTTGTTGTTGTATCTTAATAATACAAATAAACTAACTTTTGTATCTAATAATTAGATTAATTAATATCAAGAAAAGTAGCTATAATATTCTACTTAAAATCCAATGTTTTCAAATGGTCCTTTGAGCATGTCTACAGGCATCTTTAAACTTTATTATACTCTCTTTAAAAAAAAAAAATTGCTATCCTGAGGAAAAATTGTCTGATGAGAAGGAAAAAAGCAGATTATTTAGTACAAAGGTCCCATTTGGAAAATTATGAACATGAGTTCCAATACAATTTCTATGACTTTATAATGAAGCGGGTATCTTCCTTATTTTAACTATGGAAAACAAGTCATTCAGCAAATATTGAGTAAGCACCTACCAAGTGCCAGAAATTGTGTTTCCAGGGAGAGCACCACAGAGAAGAGACCCAAAGGTGAAGATTAGATTTCCCACTATCGCAATTACTCAGTCAAATACTTGGTAACTGAATGAATAAAGAAATGAAGTACTCTAAGAGTTGCAAACAATGAGAAGAGACACAACTATCTGAAGTAACTGGGAAAACTGAGGATAGAAAAATAAGTGGGATTATGCCACGCCATAGAGTTAGGGTAAGTGATGCTCCTAAAATAAATGAGAGTATGTGACAGAAGTGGCCACAGCCTTCAAATCTCTTCTCAATTCTGTAAAATAATCTCTTTCATAGTAGGTATATCCCTCTGAATAGCTTTAATTCAATTTTATAATTAAAAAAATTAAACAATGGATAATATCTGAGTTTGTAACTCATCTTTGTCATTACTAGCTGTTTGATTCTGAACAAGCTCTTTAATATTTTTGAGCCGGTGTTTTCCACGGGTTCACAGAAATAGTACTACCTGCTTTGCAGAATTCTTGTGACACAAAGAATAAACGTACGTTAGGCACAGTGGCTGGCATATCAAATAACTCAATAAGAGTTAATGATTCTTATTATTGGCAACACTTCAATTTTCCATAAGGCTTTCCAAAGTTTAGCTCATATCTAAAATAATGAACTTCCAAAGGTAATATTTTATGCAATAATTACAGGATTATATTTCTGTTTAAAACAAAATCATTCTTCTACATATAATTTCCTCAGTAAGAATTAACCCAATGACATCTGACATTAACAAAATGATAATGTGTCTAGCATTTGCTTTAAAATAATCTGACAGTGAGCCTATATAGTAATCTTATTATAGAATAGATAAGAGCACATATAAAATAATATTGGCCATGAGTTGATGATCAAAGTCAGATGAATATGTATACTAATATGGCTAGAATTTTTCATATTAAAAGTTTTTTAAAGGCATATGAAAATGAAAATTAAGTTTAAAGGTGAATTTCCAAATATTTGAAGTACATTATAGTGAAAAGGAGAATTCCAAAAAAATCATCATAACCCAGAAGCTTTCATGTGATGAATATTTTTATTTTCTAAAACTACAGAGAGCTAATTATTTAAAGAAACACTAATTGTAAATAATAATTTTATAAAATAGTTCATTACCAAGATGAAAACACACACACACAACATAACACAAATAGCCACAACCATATACATTAGAGAACTAAGAAGTCAAACCCCCAACTTTGATTAGTAAGTTGATTACAGCCATCCCAAAACCACCCTCATTTTTTCAAAGAGACTTAAAAAAAGATTTCTGATGACAACTCATACTTTAGAAAAAATTAAGGAAGTGGTTCACTGAAAAAAGAGCAGAACTAAGTGAAAAGAACAGAGGAAAAGTTTTAAACACCAACAGTATGCATTAGTGACATACCAAAAAAATTTTTTGACTTAAATATCATCTTTATTTTCCCTAACAAATCTCACTTCAATTCTGAAGCATCTTATTTTATCATAAAAGCTCAAAATTAAAAAAGTTTGGCAAATACTCTAAACATCATAAGATACTCATTACTACAAGGATTTTTTTTTTTTTAAAGTAAGTTGCTTACCTTAAGAGATCGATGAACTCTTTTTGATTTTAAATCCCAAATGTTAACAGTGTGATTCAGGCCTCCACTTACCAAATACATAGATGTGGAATTTAAACTGACACATGTTTGCTTTTGCTATTAAAGAAAGAAAAAAAGTTACCTTACTTTAACAGAGCCCAGAGCTGACTTTCAAGTCCCATCCAACACTTAGCGAGCACTCTGTAAACATTTGTGGAATTAAATGCTACAAACACTCTAAGACTCAGATTCACCTCCCATCATCTTCCACATGCATCCAACAGCTTGAAAGGAGTTCAAAAAGCTTCAAAAGGAACTCAACAAGAGCGGTGTTCTCCTCCATAGAACAGAGCTGACAGAGGAAGCTTAGGGAACACCAGCAAGTCTTGGCCTCCCATCATGGCTTACTTGCCCTTATATTGCCCCTTAGTAAAACCTACTCTTGCATTTTCACAGAGTATCTTGATTCTTGAATCTAGAATCAGCCCACAGCTCAGGAAACACTAAACATAAGAGACCTTATTTTTTTTTTTATTTTTATTTTTTAAAGATTTTATTTATTTGACAGAGGCAGAGATCACAAGTAGGCATGGAGAGGGAAGCAGGCTCCCTGAGAAGCAGAGAGCCCGATATGGGGCTCGATCCCAGGACCCTGAGACCATGACCTGAGATGAAGGTAGAGGCTTGGGAAAGTTCGTAAAGAGGACAAGATACTTGCCCCAAAATCTCACAACATAGTCCCCCTACAAAGGAGCCCAAGACTCAAACATGAGATCCTCAGAACCTACCTCTACACTCTTCCTCACGTCTGAAAAGGGACCATCCACTCAGTTTCTCAAGGTAACAGTCCAGAATTACCTTTGATACTACTTCTCCTTACCTGCCATCTACTGTAAGTCTTTGAATTCCCACACTAACATAACATACTGCTGCTACCAACACACTAATCCGAACCCCACAGAACCACAAGAACAGCAGCCTCCTAACTGGTTGTCCCACTTCTGACCTGACTCCCCTACATTCAAGCAGGATGACCTTTAAAAAATGCAAATCAGATCATGACTCTCCCATTTAAACAATGCCAATCAGCCCTAGAATAAATTCCAAACTCATTAACCTGGCTTTCAAACCCTACTTCATCTCTCACCATCCTCCTCCTCACCCACTAATTCTCCTGCCACTCTGGCCTTCTTCCATTCCTTAAACATTATCAGCCCTGTATTTGCCTCAACACTTCTCTACCTCCGTGGAAACCTAAATTCCTTCAACCCTGGCTAAATGATTTCTGGTCGACAAAACAGCAACTTCAAAGCCACTCTTTCTAGGCCCTCCCTTGGTCACCTAATGTAACTTGCTAACTTTGTATCTTATTTTAGTTCTCTATGTAGCAACTTGATCACTATCTGGGTATTCTGTTTAGTAGTTCACTGTCTTGTCTTCCACCAGAATGTCAGTTTCATTAGTGCAAAGGCCATAACCATGCTCGATAAATAAAGTCCATACATCTGAAAAACACCCTGTGCTCAAAAGGGCGCTTTTTTTTTTTAAATTTAATTCCAGTATAATTAACATACAGTGGTATATTAGTTCCAGATGTACAGTATAGTGACCATTTCATGGTCATCACGATTAAGTGTACTCTCAATCCCCTAGGAGAGCACTAGATTCTTCTAAGAAACCTTTCCCTACCCCAAGGTTTCTTCCAGGTCTGAAATTTGGACTAGGAGTAAAAATTACTAACATATAAAAATATCAGGAACACATTACATCAATGTTTCAATATAGTTGCTACAATTCCCTTATAGACACCATTCTAGGAACTGACTTTGGTCTACACAGACTAGTATGATTTAGAATCTGGGGGCACCTGGGTGGCTCGGTTGAGCATCTGCCTTTGGCCCAGGTCATGATCTCAGGGTCCTGGGGCTGAGCCCCACATCAGGCTCCCTGTTCAGCAGGGTCTGGCTCTCCCTGTGCCCCTCCAACTCCACCCACTCCCCCCCCTCCCCCTTTCTGTGCTCTCTCTCTCTCAAATAAATAAATAAAATATTAAAAAAAAAAGAATCTAGTTATTACCACAAATCAGGAGTTTTCTAAGAGCTATCAAAATAACCTTTAAGGAAAATAAGAATGGTGTCCATCAAAGATCAATATATTAGTACCCCAATTATAAAAAAAAAAAAAACAAAAAACCCTTAAATTATTAAGGACTCAAAACAAAACCTATGTTTTCAACTGGCCTACCCTGATGTTAGAAGATCTTTTTTTTTTATGTTAATGTATTATTAATGTAACCAATGAACTTAAATAATTAATGAAAATTGTGTGATTATAGGAATCCCGTACCCTATAACACAAGCAATGGGTCAAGTTTTTAAAGTCTAAAAATAAAAGCTGGCCAACCATCTAGGTTATAGAGTAGCCTAAGATATTCATTATTTTACTGTTTATCAACTTACCTACTCTAAAGAGCTAAAATACAAAATCAAAGAAAAAAATGTAAAATTAAAGTTCTACTCTAAAAACGGTGTTAAAGTAAGATAGAATCTCCCCTGCCCAAGCAGTAATGGTCTCATATATCAAATGGCACATGAATAATAGGACTTGGATCCTATATAGCAAAAGTGATCAACACACTAATATGTTATAAGAAATTACTAACAATGGCTAAAGAACCAATATTTGCAAAATATTCCTTTAAGCAAATTAAGTTAAAGCAGATTCAAATTATAAGTAATGACCTTACTTTACCCACCTGTATACTTTCTTTTCATTAAACATTTTATTTATTTGGGAAAGCGTACAAGTGAGGGGAGGGGCAGACGGAGAGGGAGAAACAGACACCCTGCTGGGCCTGGGGCTCAACAAGGTGCTGCATCCCAGGACCCTGAGATCGTGACCTGAGCTGAGGGCAGACACTTAATCAACTGAACCACCTAGTCGTCCCCCATCCACCTGTATTCTGATGTGATTTCTTAACTGTAGGAAAGAGAACTAGCTACAGCAACTGATGTGGAATAGTCACAAAATCCTTAGAATTGTGTCACATTTTTAAATATCATCTACTATTTTCATAATTCAATAACAACAACAATTGCAAAGTCCCCAAACTGTTCTAAGGCACAATGTATAGAAGGAGCACAATATATATTGTAGTGTAAGTAGAAATCGAGATTGTTTTGATATTGATACTCTATTCAACAAATGTTTGTTTGTTGACACCTTTGATAGTACCTCAAGGTCCAAAAATGACTAAGATGTTCTGCCTGTTCTTGAAGAGCACAGTTTACCTCTTATCAACCAGGGATGCTCTCTGCCTCAATTTTACTTAACTGAGTTTGAACTGGCAGTGTGTCTCAAATTCCATATCTGCCCTCAGCAGGCATTCTCTGCACCAGACTCTAGCATTTGAGGGCTGGATGTGATACTTGTGTCAATCCCACCTACCTTTAGGAAAGGTTGGATAGAAATCACAAGTCCTTTTTAAAGTAGATGAGCTCATACTCCATTGCTCTTCTGTGTTCTTTCTAATTGAGCTATCTTACCCATTCCAGTGTGTAAAATTATGACAATTCAATGGTTTAGGGCCTGCTATGAAAACTTTGAACCTTAAATTAAGAACAAGCTATCAACTACTTGTACCTTTTTAGTTAAACCTTACTTTAAAAAAAAAAAAAGCTTTCAAGGAGTGTGACTAAAAATGAGGACACAATCATTATCCTGAATCAAAGGGATTAACATATAAAACAAAAAGATGAGAAAACAACATGCAGTGAGAACGTCACTTAAATGCTCAGGGACCAAGGCTCAGGTTGACAAAACCACCCTGTTCCAAGAGAGCTTGGGGAGACTCAGGCAGGGCCCTCAGTAACCTCAGAAGCTAAAGCGGAAGCTACCATCACACAGGGGTCCTTAGCTAATGGTCCTAAGCTCAACATCAGTAAGGACAGGACTACATCATTAGGACCCTAATGGTCAAATCAACCTGGTGACCGAGATTAGGACTTCGGTATTAAAAAGGCAGCAACACCAGGAAATCTTCCAGAGGAGATGGAGAAAGCAAGTGACCAGCTGACAGAATCTAAGTCCTTGATTGCTCCCCTAGGATCTGTTATTATTTTACCTGAAGATGTTTCAGTGCCTATCTCCTCTTTAAGTGTACTGTATTATTTTGAATTTCGGTTAAAACTAATACTTTTAAACACCTTTATAAATTTAGTTGCACACACCACTACAAGCAGTTACCACCCAAGTAGAACTAAGAGTTTTTTAAAAAAAATTTTTTTTTAATCACTTACCCCTTCACCAAGCTCGAAAAGTAGAAAAGGTTTATTTTTGTAATGTGAAACAACAATTTTGTCGCCACTGGAAGACGCTGTCACAAGAAAGTTATCTAAATGAAGAGTTATGGAGCATCAAACAATTCATGAGCATCTCTAGCACTACACTATTACTGCAAGAATTGGAAGATAAAAGCAAGTGAACTAACCTAAGAAGACAAGCAAATGAATATAGCTCATACATCAGCTTTCAAAAATGGCTCAGGTTACTAATTACTAAAACTAATTCTCTTCACTACTACCGCAGGGAAGAACTACCCTCTCTGGCTCTATTACTTGAAAGCTATTTTACCCAAGTGAAATACTACTCCATTTTCAAAGAATAGGCCAGAAGGTCTAATTTTATCCTTCAAGAATGAGATCATGATAAAAGTAACATCAGCAAATATCAATCAGCCTTTTCATCTATAAACACCGCTCAAGATAGTTATTTATTAACACAGTTCTTGGTACCAATTTAAGCTAGGAAGTAAATATTCATATTAGTCTCCTGTTCATCCACTAAAAATATAAAGCCTGATATAGTCTTAGAACTAGAATTTTTACATTAGAATCTTTCATTCTTAAATTAAGAATAAATAACACAGTAAATATAGCAAATATAAATAACTGTGGTTAAATAGCAACCATTTATGCTGTGGGAAAGTATTATTTTAAATTAAGCTAAATTTATTAAAAACTTAATTTAAAATTACTTATTTTAAAATTTAACTTAATTAAAAATTACAGTACCTTGTTTTACAGAACTTATAAGCAGAACAATCAGTAAACACAAAGCACTGTAAATTATTTTTAAATTAAAAAGATTAAATACAATATAATCAAGAATAATAGCCTAATTTTGAGAGTCATAATGAATTAAAATATCAGAAGTTTAAATCTTTGCTTTTTAACAATGAAATCTTAACTAGCTTGCTTTGGGCGGTTTCTTTAACATTCGTATATTTCATGAATAGACCATTGATTGTGATTTTATTATAATGCATGATTCAAACAAAATCATTCCCACCTAGATATTATACCATGGAGAAGAACAAATCATTTCCCTTTCTTTGGCTTCATCCTATGTTTACTACTACTTTTTCTCCTTAGAATACAGAAAAGGACTGAACAAAGATAGTATGAGAGGGTAATCTAGTTACTCCTTTTATTTCTCTTGTAGTTTTAGGAATTGTGAGAAAGTGAGGAACATTACCTAACAGTGCCAAAAACTCATTTCTTGGTACCTAACTCTTAATCCCGTTCTTGGAATCCATGCTAAGTGGACCCCAAGTAGCTCAGTCTGGGAAGTCCTTGTTCTTTGGTAACTAATGTCTATGGAAGAGATCAAAGCCTCATTAGAAGTAAGACTATCTGCAAAAGTTTCCACTGTGTATTTACTTGTACAATAAAACTATACAGAAGACCAGTTTCCAAAAGTCATCCCACACAACCTCATAGTCACATCAGTTTTGTCGACAGACCATTAAGTGGTTTATCAGCAAATGCCAACTCCCAATAAAACTTCTTGGAATAAAAATAAACCCAAACTAATAAATCCCATCCAGAATTGCTACTTTTCTCTTATATAGTAAGTAATAGGGAAATTAAACTTTACACATAATAAAAAGCTAACAATAAAAAGAAGCAACCTCGCTTATTTGTCACTCTCTTTAAAACATTTTTCCCACAGTACCTATCTGGAGAGTCATTCAAAAATATACTCCCTTCACCAGGAGTTTGATTAATAGAGCACCAAAGTAATTTATTTTGCCACTTTAACACAAAATCAAGGAATGATAAAGAGGTAAATTTAATTCAGTAAGAAAATTCATCATTTCTGTTACATATTTGCAAGAATAATTTGGTTGGGCATGAAAACTTCTGTTTTTGTTCATAAATCAGTCATATTTTAAAGCTTTAGTATTTTTACTTTCATCAGGAAACAGAATATTTCATGATTTGATACTGATAAAATCAGACATGTGTTAAAATTTAATTTGTTTTTTAAGTAACAGCCTATATGTGTAAGTTATACAAAAGAATGGTAATTTCTAGCATAACAAGTTTACAGAACATTTCCAGAGTATTTTTTTACAGCAGTGGCTCTACTGAGAGCTACTGGTTTCTGGTGGGGAAAGGCCAAGAACATTTCCAAGCATCCTACAGTGTACACAAGAGCCCCCACAACAAAGAATTATCTAGTCCAAAATGTCAGTAGTGCAAGGTTGAGAAATTCTGATTTCTAAGATTCATCTCCTCCCTTATTTTATCCACACTTAGGAACTTACTATGACAGGGAGTGCATAAATCAGAAATACAAAAAGCATGGAAAATTCAATCTAGACAATTTCTCTGAGAGATCAGGCTATTTTCATCATAGAAAGAAAAAAGAGAAATACAGAGAGTACATCAGTAAGGTAAGGATGTTGGACAATTTTAATTTTTATATCCTCCCCAACTTTGCTGTCTTTGAGTTCTGTCTTTAATTTGCAGACCAGATCCTTAAATAGCCAAATGTTGATGCAAAAACTCATTCCAAAATCATCCAGAAGTTTTCCCACCATTACCTACCTTATTCCATTTGGGTTCAACAACAAAAGTATTGATAACAAAACTAATTCTATGGTCTGGTTCTAGCAGTTTCTATATATATATGCATATATATATACATGTGTGTGTATACCTATATACATATATAGGTATGTATTCCTATGATGTATTTATTAAATCCCTACTTTATCTATCTAGCTTTCACAGCTATGCAAAATATATTTCTTATTATTAGTCACAAGCAAAAGTTTCATTGATATTGTTATTTTACCTAACAAAAAGTGGTTATTTAAAAAAAAAAGGATACTATTGGTGCTCCAACACATTGAGCTGATTCCATGTGGTGATGTGTGTGGGCTGAATTTATCCACCAATGTCATAGACGCAGCATCCCATATTTTAATATCATCTCCGGATGAAGCAAATCTGAGGTTTTCCTGCATGACTGCACCTACAAATAGTTCAAAACAATATATTTAAAAAACACTTAAGAATAGGCCAAAATGAAGGATCTAATCTAAATCAAGGGGCTCTACCTGTCCACTTTTGTTCCAGAAGGTGTGTTCACCACAAAGTAGCTAGAGCGATCCTTCTAAAATCACATTCTCTCAGCTGACCCTTTCAAAGGCTCTCCACAGCAATTATAATGAAATCCAACCTCCATGGCATGCCTTACATGATCTGGCCCCATTGTAACTGTCCTACCTCTCTTCCCCATAGCCGCCAGACTCACAGGCCTTCTTTCTTGCCTCGATCTTTCCACTTGCCACCTGCTCTGTTGGGAATGCTCTTTGCCCAGATTTCCCAAGGTCATCTCCTTCACCTCACTCTAGTTTCAGCTAGTCTCCTCAGAAAAGCTTTCCCTGACCACCATGGCTAAAGCAGCCCCATACCAGTTGCGTATGATGCAGTTTCACTCCACCCCCTAACAGCACTTTCTGCTATTTGGAACTCTTCCTTGTTCTCATAATAATGTCTTCCTCTCCTGACTAAAACAAAACAAAGATCCTGAAAATGAGTTTTGACTTGTTAACTATCAGTCTTGATATGTTCCTGGCACACAGTAGGTGCTCAACAAATAACTGTTAGCTAGAAAACTTCCTAAACCTCTTAAAAATGTACCAAAAAACTGTAGCATCCCTGAGAGTTAGAATCCCGTGACTCCAGTTTTTTCCTATTAACTCCAAAATTAGTAAATACAGCCAAAGGAGATATCACTAAGTCCCTACACTAACACTTGCTCTACAACACCTCAATGGTACTGTTTATTCACAGTATATAATTCAAATACATAATTCTGACAAGTGATTTAACAAACCAAGGCAGTCTACAAAACAGAAGGTAAGGGAGCTGCTTTAGGCAGATACTCTAAGGGCATCAAGTACTAATGGCTTGACCAGTCAGAAAAAAAATGCTCAAAAATACATGGAGGAAAGGAAGGGAAAGGAGCCTAGAAATATACCCTCCATACCTTCCTGATGTGTTCAGTGTTGAGGACAGCACAGTACTAGTGATGTCACAGACAGAGTCCCAAGTCACCAACAAAGCATCACATGTGTGTCCAGTGTATCTTATTTCAGAGGTCAAATTAAGGGTATAATAAATTACAAGGCCTTTTGATTCTCAAGAGACAAAAAAAATTTTTTAACATGCTTATAAAAAGGTTAAAAGTTTTGTTAACTAGAAAAGTCATTTATGTGGTTCATTATGCTTCATCTTTGGAAACAGTATTACCAAAAGCCGTTAGTCATCTGTTGAAATGTGGACATGCTGTCTGTCTTTGGATTTGGTGTCTTGACATGCGGTAACGTGTTGGTTCCCTACTCAGGGTACAATTAAGTGCTGGAAAGGGGGAGTCTCTTAAAACCAGTGAACAACTGAAAAATGCCTTTACTATAATCTCAGACCATTCCTGTTGAGCTGTGTGGGGCAGTGTGGAAAGATCACTTAAGTCCGGGCTCAGAAAACAGGAGTTCAAAGGATCTGCCCCACAGTTAGGTGGCAGGGACTCTGGCAGTCACTTACGGTCTGTTTCCTTCTTTTCAAGTGGAGCGGGAAAAGGGACCCTCTGCCCACCTACCTCACTCTTCTGAGAACTGAGCACCTTTAAGGGAGAGGCATTCCTCAGTCTCTCAAAGAAGGTCCCATCAAAGTGAGTTGTCAGGACACAAGGCGGCAAAACACAGCCAACCCCGAATTTAGGGACAGCGTCTACAGGGGGGAAAAAAAATCACTACAATACTTAGTTTCAACCTAAGTTCTCCAACTTTAATTTACTTGCAGGAGCACCGCTCGACTGGGTTACCTTACAAAATGCATTCGAGCCATAGGGGAGGGGCTTACAAAAGGGGAGGCGGCCGGTGGAGAAGCGGCAAACTTTCCCGGGGACAGCACACCCCCCCGGCAGAGCCGCCACCAACCCACCCACCCCAGCTGCCCGGGCCACTCTCAGGCTGAGCCGGTGACTGTCGCAGACGGAGGTGCGCGACCCCGGCCCCGCGGCTCCCGGGCACTTCCGCGCCAAACCCGCTGCCGCGCCCCTGCCCGACAACTGTCCAGAGAGCACCGGACCGGCCACGGCGCGGGACTCGGGGACCTCCGACGCGTCCCCGGGGTGGCCGGAAGGAGGGCGGAGTTCGGGACTGTGCAAAGACGCGGCGAGCGGCGGCCAGCTAACCCCCCGGCCCTCCGGAACCTCACCTCTCAGCCGCGGTACACCGGGGGCCACCGCGCGGCCCGCTCCGGCGCTGGGCTTCCGGCTCCCGCCCGGACTGTTAAACTTCGGCGGCCGGAAGTCCCGCCCGCAAGTAGCGTCACGGGGAGAGGCGCTGCACAGAGGGGGTGTCGGGTTGGCTGGGCAGGGGCGGGGCAGGGGCGGGGCAGGGTGCCCGCGGCGGTCGCGATCCCTCCGCTGGAGCGGGGACTGGAGGGATGGGAAGCTCCTTCCAGGTCCCAGCGACGATCTCGGGGCACTGGCAGATGTGACTCTGTTGTTCATTTGTTCGCTGATTGTGCCAGGTTCTAGGCTAGACTCGGTGCGCCGTGATGGGCTTAGCCTGGGAGTGCAGGGAGACGGTGAACGTTGTCGTCCCTGGCCTCGTGGAGCTTACAGTTCAGTATGCGAGGCAGACGTTAATAAATAATTACGTATTTAAAAGTGAAGCGGACAGTTGCTTCAAAGAAAAGCTAACAGGTGAATGAAAAATATATGAAAGGGAAATGAACATGGGTATGGGTTTAAGAAAGTCTTCCTTGAAGAGGAAACCATGGAGAGCAGATAAAACCCCATGCAATTTATAAACCAGAAGGTATGCTCAGAAAAGCTAAGAAATAACCAAAAGTGTAAGTGTCTGAGACATATGACTTCAAAACCCAGGATCTTTCTTCTTAATCATGCTACAGGGTCAGGAACATCAAACACCATCTGGTTGAGAATTCAGAAAGGGAAGTTTCTCAGAATGGAAAAAAGAGTTGCCAACTGAGTTTTCAATACCGAGTCCTTTTTTTTTTTTTTTTTTTTTTTTTTTAAAGCTCTACTGACAATTTTTGCTGAGAATATTTATAATAACTATGGGGCATTTCTTCTGCAAACAGTATTATTATTCTTTCATCACAAATGTGTCAACTAGGAGTGGGTTCCTGAACTAGGTACATAAGCCCCAATTACTTGTACCCATGTTGCAAGTAAACTTGAAAACTGTGAATGCAATTTTTTCTGAGCAGAAACTGAAATCCTAACCAAGTTGTGAAGATTGATAGGAAGCCTCAAAAGGAGAAAGATAGCAAGCAGCAACTCCCTTGTATAGTTTACAGTTCTTGAGTTTATTAAATCCAATTTTGGCAGGGAAGGGGGCCAAAAGAAAGACTATGGGAATAGAGGCAGGGAGAATTGGGGCTACTAATGAAGAAAAGACAACTAAAATCTCTGAAAAGTTAAAGCCAGAAAAAAAAAAAAAAAGAGACTAGAATATATGCAACAAAATATAATAATGCATGTCATGTAATACATATTATATACTGTATGGTGTAACAAATATATATGACAATACATATTACTTATTGAATGTATACTTCACTAAACATATATGTATGCATGCATAGACATAATTTGTATATATATACCATATGTATAAGTCATCCTTCTAAAAACATTACACTATTACATGTCCCCCGCTTTACATGTGAAGAAACAGAGGTTAAGTTAACTTGCCTGAGGTCATACAGTTTAGAAATTGTATGGACAGGAGTTAAACCCAGAACCATAAGTCTACAGACTGTGCTATATAGTCAAGAGCTAAAACATAGCATGAAGAGCCAAAAGTTAACCTCCACTGCCCCTCCTTGCTGGTGCCATGGCCTCATCAAAACGTACATGGTTTTGAGACAGTTCTGACATTCCTGTTCCTACCCTTCTCCTATGTGCTTACTTTCCTCAGATCTATAAAATATAAGCAATAGAAGCCGAATGTTGGAAACCCCACTAATATATGAAGTATATAAACATATATACGTTTCCAAAAGTAGACATCATTACGAGAAATATTTCTAGAGAAAATGAGGTCAATAAAACCAGAAGCTATATAAATTATACATAGATATGTGACTACAGAAACAAAAAGTACAGGAAGAATAAATGTCTTAATTAAAGGGAGAAAAAGCATATCCAGAATCATTGTTGGAGACTTTAACAGAATTCTTTCAGTAACTGATAGAATATCCAAATAAGAAAAACAATAAGATGTGGAAGATCTGAACACTATTAACTATTCTATATGAAAAAAGAAGAAGGAAAGAAAGAAGGAAGGAAGGATTAGTTCCAAAGTCAATAGTCATGACTCTCTTAAGGAACCTAGAAAAAGAGGAGCAAATTACACAAAGAAAACAATGAAGCTAAAAACAAATGAACAGTAAAAAGTCCGATGAAATCAGGTGGTGAATCTTTGTAATGATTAATAAAGTAGATAAACCTCTACCTAGACTTATCAAGAAGAAAGAGAAAACATAAGTTAACAATAGAAGAGGGGAAAGAGAGGCTATTAATACAGAGCCAAAAGAAATTTCAAAAAATAGTAAGGGAAAAATATGAACAACCTTATAACAATAAACTTGGTAATTAAATGGACAAATATCTTGAAATACATAGATATTAAAACTGACACAAGGAGAGATAATATGAGTAGCCCCTATGTATACTACAGAATTTGCATTCCTAATAAAGAAAAGAAAATACCAGGATCAAATGGCTTCACCATTGAATTCTACCAAACACATAAGAAAGAAATTATACCAGTCCAATACAAACTTCTGCTGAAAAGAGAAGTTTTTTTTCAAGGATAGTCTGGCACTAAACTTATTTTTTCAAGGATAGTCTGGCACTAAAACCAAAGGCATTACAAGAAATAACTTTAGACTCATATCTCTCATACACACAAAAATTATACATGTATGCAAATTAAATATATATGCAAATTAATTCCAATAACACATAAAAAGGTTTATACATTGTGACCAAGTGGAGTTTATTCCAGAAATAGAAGGTTAGTTTAACCTCCCAAAATTAGTTTATATAATTCACCATATTAACAAGAGAAAGAATACCCATATAATTATGTCAACAGGTAAAGCAAAAGCATTTGAAAAAAACAGTATTCACTCATGATTAATAAGTCTCAGCTAACTAGGAAAATAAACAGGAAATATCTCACCTGGGTCAAGAACAGACCATACTTCATGGCAAAAACAAAACGAACAAACAAAAAACGAATGCTTTTCTCCTAAGATCAAGAACAAGACAAGGATGCCCAGTCTCACAACTACTATTCAGATTCTTCTGGAGGCCCTTGCTGGTGCAATAAGAGACAGAAAGAAAAAGAAAAGAAAAGAAAAGAAAAAAAAAGAAAAGAAAAGAAAAGAAAAGGAAAGAAAAGAAAAGAAAAGAAAAGCATACAGAATGTACAGGAAGAAGCAAAATTCTCTTTATTTGCAGACAATTATGATTATGTACTGGAAAATCGTAAGAAATATGCTAAAAAGCTCCTAAACCAATAAGTAAATTTGCAAGGCCTATGCAAAATCCTATAAAAATAGAGCAACATTTCTAAATACTCAATAAGCAATTGGAAAATGAAATAAAAATTACAATCCCATTCCGAACAGCACCCAAAAGCATAAATATTTAGTTAATTTAATAAAATATACTCAGTAATGATGCACTGAAAACTACAAAACATTGCTGAGAGAAGTTAAAGTCTTAAATAGAGAGCTATATATATCACACTAATGAGATGGAGAATATTGCTAGACTGTCAATTTTTTTTTTAAAGACAAATTCAAAAGAACTATACCTGCTGTCAATGTAGATCTGACACAAATTAGTCCACAGTGACAGAAAGCCGAATAGTATTTGCCTGAGTAGTGGGAGGGATGGACTATGGAGAATTCAAGGAAGCAGTTGGTGGTGATGGAAAGTTCTTTACCTTGGTTTTTGTGGTGGTTTCAATACATCTATCAAAGTTCAGGAACTAAGAGCTCCAGATCCTAAAAAATAAAGTGATGTCCTTGACTTAGGAAAACAAAATTAATTATTTCTTTAGAAGACATACCAAAATACATTACTGTCAAATTTCAGAATATTGGCTTGAAGAAATTTTAAACATTCCCCAAATGGGGGGGAAAAGAAGTTACTACACAAGGTTCAAGGATTTGAATGGCTTCCATGCCATTCCTATTCTAGCAGGAATACTAGAATTTATAAAACAATGGAACAATCCCTTTATATTTTTGAGCAAAACAAAAAAGAAAGACTATTAAGCAAAAATTATGTAGTCCTATTTATTACTCTTCACCTGTGAGGGAATAAAAACATTTTCAGCCATGTAACATCTTAACAAATTTACCTCCCATACACCCTATGAGGAAGATATTTGAGGAGATGGGCCACCAAAACAAAGGAGCAAGTCTAGAGAGAGGGAGAGTGGGCACCCACCTTGAGAAAGGTAAAGGGAGTCCTCAGGATGTCACTGAAGGAAAATTCCAGGATAACGGCCAGACACTGGGCTTAAAGAACAATCAGTCCAAACAGCAGGTCAAAAGTCTCCAAAAGCACTATTGTCAAAAATAAACACACACACACACACACTCATACACATACATATCTCGCATGCTTAATTGTGTTATGAAGAGATCTGCAGAACTGGGGGAGAGAATGTAAAGGATTTATCTTGTGATTGAAGACATAAAAAACTGGAAAAGCAACCAACCAGCCAAACTGTAAGAGAAAACTAACACTAGAAAAACAAAAAGTTGGGTAAGAAAGGAAAAATGGATATAGCAACCACAATATACCATATAATTCTGTGATGAGTAATATTGCCATAATCATAGAAAATGAACATGAATTTTAATTTAACCAAAATTATGATTCAGCTATCTTGAATTGACAGAGAGACGGGAAGTACGCATTTGCATGTAGTTAGGTTCTGTGAGAACTGATTCCCTGCCTTCTATGGTAGAAAGTTAATAAGAAATCCTAAAATTGAAAAAAATCTTATAATAAATAAGCTTATTATTCAGAGAGTTGGAGATGAAATCCAAATGACTCCATAAAAAAGTTGCCTCAGGGAGAGCTGTAAGTGGGTAATGATGGATAAAGACTAAGAACTCTTTTTTTTTTTTTGGCCTTGTGGTTTTATGTTCCTCTTTTTAAGTTCTTCCAATATGTCTGACTCTTTTAAATAAAGTAAACTTAAAAAGAGAAAAAAGTAAGTACAATATATTGACCCATTCATAGTTTAAGGTGTCAAGATTTAGAAAGGTTAGAGCCGCTACGTAATATATTCTATAGTGGTTTTCAGGGATATGCCAAAAAGCCACATTATTTGTTATTATTGCAATGTCAATGAACATTTGTGAGTCCTCTAGCTTCCCAGGAAGCTGTGCAGGTTAGGTGATTTCGGTCACTGAGATGAATATTATCCCTGCCTTGGAGAAGCTCCGATTATACCAAGGTAACACATACTAGGGATATAAAATGATATCCCTTGCTAGATTTATCAAGTGCTGGGGAGTCTCAGTGGAAGAAAGAGTCAGTACCACCTAAGGAGCCAGGATTAGTTTCAAAAGGAAGCAAGATGACACTTATTTAATAACTTAGAGTTTCTGGGGAGTAATGGGGTCCTATGACATGGAAATTTACATCCCTTCCCCACAACTGCCACCACCCATTGCTTTGGGACCCTGCTGCCCCACATGGTTCTTTTTTGCACACCGTTCCCTAGGACTTTCGTGGAGCTCCTTCTGGCACTTTTATCAGGTTTGTGTTCAATTCTTACCTCTTCTTTTCTCCAGACTACATTGTCTAAAATACCCCCACACCTCATCATGCTCTTTCTTCTTACCTGAATTCTTCAAAGCACCTAACTACTTGACATTTTACAATACTACGCATTTATTTACCTTTGTTTGGTTTGTTTAGTTTCTTTATTGGAGTTGAAAGGGCCACACAAATAAGAATTTTGGCCCCTTTTTCCTTGCTACTGTACTCCCCGTGCTTCGACCAGTGCCTGGGATCTAGTAGGCGCTCAGCACTCATTTGTTGATTATGTAAATGGATGAAGACTGAATATCTCCAGTCTAAATCCCTCACCCGAGTGCAGAGCCGTATGTACTCAAGTGCTGCTGTCTCCAGCAAATCATCCTACTTCCCCTCTGCCAAACCGTCCTGGCTTCTGTAGCTCCTCGGAGCATCCCAATGGCTCAAATCAGACATTGCCAAATCAATACTGACTTACCCCTCTTCTTCCCCTCCTTCCCACAAACACCCAAATAGGGCCTCACTAAACCCCCTTAATTCTGTTCATGAATAACTCTCAAATCTGTCCAGTTCTCCCCATCCCCACTGCTATTATCTTGGTTTAAAGTATCCTTGACTCTTGGCCAGATTGTTGAAAGAGTCTCCTCCTCTTTTGTTTTCCCGGTACCCAGCTCTGATCCCTCCAACTACCCTCCAAACTCCTACCACACCACTTTTCATTCAATGCAATCAGATCACAGGACTGCTGTGCTTAAAACCTAGGTTCTTAGAATAAAATCTAACTCCTTTGCCTGACCCTGTTCACCACTGCCTCATGCTGACATCCCCAGGTTTTCTCTGGCTGCCTGTTCAGCCTTACCGGCCAGCTATACCCTGTACCAGCTTGTCTCGCCTTTGTCCTTGCTTTCCTCTGTTTAGAACGTGTCCTGCCCCTCTCCAATTTGATCAGATGGCAGAGACTGAGAAACTGACGCCCTGCTGCTTGCTGCCTCAGCAACCTTTGCCTGCTCCACTGGACTGTAAATCATGCATCTATTCATTGGCCCAAAGCTCAGGAGCATAGAGGAGCATAGTGCCTGCCTATGCAAAATAGGTCTTTACGTCCCCAGTACCTAGCATGATGCCTGACACAAAAGAGATACCTAGTAAATGTTTGGAGAATGAATGAGTGAATGAATGAATGAGTGAATCTGTTTTTCAGAATCTCTTCCTAGAATCTAGCAGTAAAGTGGAAAGCGGATCGCTGGTAGGGAGTCTCAAAGCATGCAGAGTAGTTAAGAGCTAGTTGACATATTCCGGACAAGATGAAGAGAGTCTGGACTCAAGCAGAGGCAACAGAAATGGAAATAAGGAGTCAGAATAAGAGACTTCTGTTCCAAAAAACAAAAGGTATTTTATGAGCAAATGCAATTGAGCACTGTGTGTGTTCTGAAGGATGGGTCTAGTGTTTTAAATTTAGACAAAGGGCTGGAAAGCCAGACGTACCCCATGAGAAGCAATCAATCAACAAACTTCATGAAAGTGAGAGGAGGTGATTGAAGTAGACAAAGAGGTTGGCAAGGCACGTAAGAGTTTTTGATACAGAAATGAAAGAGAGTGTTTTAACTGCCGAAGAATCTAGAGGCTGACAAAGAGAGTGAAGATTTGAGTGCAGAGGATGTAATAACTGGAAAAGTTTGCTTCAGTCCTTAATATGGTAATAAAATTTGCAGACAGCCAACAATGCTATACTGACTACAAAGTTATACATTATACAAGCTGCCTTCCATTTTGATCATAGAGGTATAAAAAAAGGAGGCGAGCAAGCTTCTGTGATTTATTGGGGGGAAATAAATAACTTCCAGGACATGCCATAAGATCCGTGTAGCCTTATCTCATTTACAAATAATTGGCATCTCCGGAGTCATAATGTGATGTGACGCATAAGGTATCCCCAAAATGTGGAAAGATTCTGTTGTGACATCTGTGCTATTAGCCCAAATGCAAGGAAGGGAAAGGAATGGGTATTTCCTAGGAGCCTACTGTGTGGAGGACACTAGGGTTTACATGTGTCTGTCATCCATCTTTACTTGTTAAAAATGTTAATGAGTTATTATCTGTCATAACTGATTTGGGGAGATTCTTTTTGGGAAATTCTTCAGAAACAATGAAGACCTGCAAATACTTTTTTTCTGAATAAAGAATATATATTATAACACATTTATACAAAAAAGAGTTAAAAATAAATCTTCTCCCACTCCAGATACTGAGCCATATTTTTCTCCCTCTGAGACAATAACTAAAAATAATTTCTTGTGTTCCTTTCCAATAACATTCTACACACATGTACACTCTTACATACATCACTCAAAAATCCTTCAATAGTCACTGAACACAATTATTAGCTTAATATACATCCGTTCTGTGGTCTTCTTTTTCACTTAACAGTTTAGCTTGGAGAGTTCCCCACCTTAGTACATATTAATGTCATTCTTTTCTCTCCTCATATAATATTCCATTCTGTGGATGCACCATGTTTTATTTAACAAAGTCTCTGTTAGTGAATATTAAAGATGTTTCCAGATACTATTTATTCATGTATAATTTCTCATACACGCAATTAGAACTGTATTTGCTGGCACTGTTCAATACTGATATCACGTGAACAACTTATGCAAAATTAAATGTTTAGTAGTCACGTTAAAAAAAGTAAAAGAGGGGCACCTGGGTGGCTCAGTCAGTTAAGCATCTGCCTTCAGATCAGGTCGTGATCTTGGGGTCCTAAGATCAAACTCCACATCAGGCTGCTCTTCAGCAGTGAGTCTGCTTCTTCCTCTCCCTCTGCCCTTTCCCCCAACTTGTATGCTCTCTAAGTAAACAAGTAAATAAGTAAAATCTTAAATAAATAAAAAATCAAAAGTAAAACAAGTAAAATTAACTTTTAAAATATATTATATTTAACCCATTATATCCCAAATACTCAACTTGTAAATCAAAGTAAAAAATCAGCAAGAGGGGTTTCTGGGTGGCTTAGTTGGTTAAGCGTCTGACTCTTGATTTTGGCTCAGATCATGAGCCCAGGGCCACGGGATGAGCCTTGCATCAGGTTCTGTGCTCAGCATGGAGTCTGCTTGTCCCTCTCCCTCTATTCCTCCCCACTCTTGCACATGGTTATCTAATTATCTAAAATAAATAAATAAAATCTTTTTAAAAACCATCAATTAGATATTTTACATTTTATTTGGACTGAGCCTCTGAAATCCAGTGTACATTTTAGAGAGTACCACCTAACTCAGACAAGCCACATTTTAAGTGCTGAGCAACTAGGTACGGCCATGACTACCATACTGGAAGGCACAGGTGTATACATACATTCCTAGAAGAGAATTGCCAAGAGTATGAGGTAAAATGCCTTTCAAAGAAGCTGTACCTATTTACGTTACCCTCAGTTCAGTTAAAAATAGCATAACACTGAGTTTTGATTTGCAGTTACTACATTACAAGTGAGTTTGAACATTTTATACGTTGAAAAGTTATTTGTATTTCCTTTTCTGTGGATTGATTCTTTGATTCTTTCTTTCTTTTTTCCTCTTTTTCTTTTACTAGATTTGTTTTCTTCCTTACTGGTAGATCAGAGAATGAAACTACTCCCTTTATCTGTCATAAATGTTGCAAACTTTTTTTTTTTTTTTTTTAGTTTACCCTCTTTTGGCTTTGGTTATAGCATTATTTTGCCATGCAAAAAATGTTTACATTTTAAGCAATCAGAATATCAGTCATTTACGGCATCTTGATTTTATTATACTTATAGAGGTTTTTGTCTTTCTAAGATCATTTAAAAAATCTTTTCCATGACTCTTCTGATCCTCACAATAAAGTTAAGAAACTGATGTCATCATTTCCATTTTACAAATTAGAGAATAGATGCTTAGAGAAATATTAAATACATTGCTTTAAAACACCCAGCTGATACGTGGAAGTGCTAGGAATCAAACCCAGTCTGTCTAATAACATTAAAGACTATGCTGCTTTTTTTTACTACACTGTAATGATCAATATAACCTGTGTTAGGTTTCTCTCTGCTGTCCACTTATTTTAAATCCTAGTGCTGTATTAAATATATCACTATTATTGATAGCTAAAACATTACATCAACGCTAACACCATATTCCCACAGAATTTCAGAGAAATAGAACTAAGAACACTGGACAATCCCATGGAGGAAGGAGGACAGGCATTTCCTGGGGGGAGGAAACCAAAGGTGATCAACTGGAATGCAACCATCAGGGAAGGCTACCACATGGGATGGTGACATTTGATTGGTGTCATAAAGGAGATGCAGAGATTAGACATACAGAACAGAGGGACAAAAAGTTCTAGAGAACAAACCTAAAATGGTCAAGAGTTCAGTTCATTGAGTGAACAGAGAACAAATAACAGGTTTCAGTGAGACTGCAAAGAGCTTTGATTTCGAGAACAAAGGGTTTGGACATATTTATGGGAGTAGCCAGCAGTCACTGATACAATTTGAAAAAGGTAGTGACATGATTGGAATTCTGTTTCAGAAGATTAATCTGGCTAGCTACCGAAGAGAGAAGAGTGTAGGGGAGAAAGAGAGGGAGTGAGAGAGGGAGAGAGAGAGAGAGGGAGAGAAAGGCGGGAAAGGAGCAGATCATTTAGGGTCCAGGAGAGGAAGATTAATCCATCATTACTGTACTATATGATTACGTTGTATTCTTATTACTCACCTTTCCCACTAAATTTTGCTCCAAATGACAACTGACATTGTTTTAAAAACTCAAATCTGTCCTTTAAAGAAATAGATTTTTACCCGTTCGAGCTTTGAGACAAATTCAGAAGAGAAGTATCAGAAATATCTTGTGCAGTGATTTCACTGCTGGATAAATGTACACCTTCTTGAAGTGAATGCCTTAGAAAATGCTCCAGTGATTTTACCTAATGTTTTAAAAAAATCACATAGTCTTACCTCATGCTAAAAACATATTTCAACCACCATAAAGGAGAAAAAAATCTGCCTTTCTTATATGTGATTTTCTGAGAAGACATACATCTTATTCATATGTTTAGTTAATAGGCAAGCTTTCTCAAAATGAAGACTAGTCTATGGGGGTTTGTCTTCATTTTTAAATCTATCTGTCAGAGCTGAGTCTAAAAGGCTGACTGGGTTTCAACTGCAAACTGGCTTCCACCATCATCATTCAACAGATTGTAGACATCTGCTGTTTTTGGTTGCCCTCCATATCTCCCACATATTCTGGAAACAGCAACTCTTCTTCTTCTTTCCTTTGGATTTATTCCTCCCCTCTCAAACCATGTGATTCTGATTGTGTGGCCATTCACGGTACCTACTCCCTGGCCTAGGAATGGACCCATGACCCTGGCCTGATTAATGAGTCCTTCTGAGCAAGTTGTATATTCCAAAGCAGGGAAAGAGTTGTTCCCTGTTTTCTCTGGAATTACAAGACTAAAGAAATGTAAGCCTGGAGCTGTCTTATGTCCCTGCATGGACAGGGACCCTCTCTGCAGTAAAAGAGAATGAGACCAAAATGTAGAAGGACAGGGACGTGTGGACAAGGGGTTATGGCAAGAAATGGAGAGAAAATAGTAATATCATTTAAAATCTGCTTCCACCCTTCTCATTCTCATCAACGGAACTGATAAATTCCTTCAGCTGATTTGACTTGAGCTTTCAGTAATTGCAACAAAAAGAGACCTAATTGCTTCACTTACGAATAAGTTCCAATATACCCAATATGATGTCATATTGCGTTACGAGCTTTTAGCTCACCCAATCTTTTTGATGTCCACATCTCTATTAGCTATGTTCTCTTTATTACTCTATTCTCTTAGTTTTTATCCCATCTCTCTAGCCACTCCATCTTGGTCTCCTTCTGGAACTTTCCCCCTTGGATTTCCATTCTGTGTCTTTCTTCCTGTGAAATAGTGTCAAAACCTATAGTTCTAAAACCTACTTCTATTCTGTTGATTTTAAACCCGACATCTCACAGACCCTTCAGCCCAAGGGGCTATATAGTAGTATATAGTCTTTGACACCAAAGCTTCTCCTTCTACCTACTATAATCTGTACCTTAACTGATTGACCCATCACCCAACCATAAGCTCAATCCAGAATCCCAAGAATCATTGTTAGAGTCTCCTCCTTTCTCTTTCCCTCTATCCTATCAATCATTAGATCATATACAGGTTATTTTCTAAGTATCCTTCAAATCAGCCCTTACTTTTTATCTTAACATGCCCTCCCCTAATTCAAACTACCTACTCTGGAATACCACTGTAACCCCCTAGTGACTCATCCTACCTCTAGGTCAGTCCCTTTAATATATGTTCTATCTTATTACCAGAAGTTTCTTCCTACAAAATAAATATGACAATTTCACTCCTCTCCTGAACACGCTTCAGGAGATGGCTCTATATCACTTTTAGGATAAAGTTCTAGCTCCTTAGCTTAGTACATACAGCCATTCTTGAGTCACCAAGCATGTATTAAACACTCACCATGTCCCAAGTTCTGTAGTAGATGTTGTAGTTGCAGGAAATAAAACAAAAACATGGCTTCTGCCTAAAAGCGCTGCTGGTTTTGGAGAAAAGTCACTAAACAGCAGCGACTTAGTTGAAATGTATAACATGAATGCTGTGATTCATGCCCTTTCTAATGCCATGAAAAAGCAATACCAAATACATAATCCAAGGGACTTCAACCTGAGTTGTTTGACTACTAGAGAAACACTCTTACTTTTACCATTTTGTTTGAACTGCGATGAGGCTTTTCTAGAAAAGATTAAAGAAGGATTCATCCCAAAGAGTGACTTTCTGAATTCCTTTTAGCTACTGATAGATATTAGCACTCAAGGAGATTTGAACATTACAGCCTTGCACTCCTCTACCTTGATGGAGAAAGTTCTGTCTGCATATGGCCACATAGATTCACCTTTGGGTCAGATAGCTGCTCTGTGCCTTCTAAACACAAAATAAAGGATGCTCTATATCACTTGGTTTCTAATAGCATGTCATAGACTTTAATGCAACATTATGGGGTTACAGTATTTAATTGGTTTGGTGCTTGCTTCCTGTCTACTCCTATAATAAAGGATACATTAGGTAGGCTTTGTGTGTATGGCTTGACTTTGCATAAAACAGCTGCTCTCATTTTAAACTAGTGAAAAAACTAGGAATTATATCAGAGGGAACAATCCTTCGCCTGATGACCTAATGGGTTTTTTCTCTCTTCTAATTTCCATGAGTCTAGACACATCTTTTGTGAGGAAAAAAATGCTCTCTGGCTGTTAATTTGACAGCTGGAAATTTTTTGCTCTTTTTCACCTGGACTTTCATCACTGATTTCAGCTTGTAGGAGATGGGGAAGTTGTCTCAGAGAAACTATTTTTGAAAGCTGACTAACAATGGTCCAAGGGTGACTCATGACGCAGGAAGGTAAGCATTAAGCAGACTGTTGAATAGGAAAAAAAAAAAATAAAAAAGTTGTTTGATTTATTTCCTTCCTCCTGCTGAAGTATTGACCAGAAAAGGGCTTCCTGGGTGCTAGTGAAATTCTATTTCTTTATCTCCCATGGTTACTGGGTGTGCTCAATTTTAATAAATTCATTGAGCTATATTCTTTGAATTCATGCAACTTTCTGAATTTATGTTATACTTCAACAAAAAAAAAAAAGAAAGAAAGAAAAGAAAAGATAAGGGAAAAAACCTTGCAAATTCCTTCCCTACCTGAGGGATTGAAGGATAAACAGACACACACACACACACACACTCACACACACACATATATCTTCCCTCTTCATACAAAGGGATTATCTTCCTAAAATATCTTTCTCTTTTCTGTTAGACTATAAATTCTCTTTCTTCTTTATTAGAGTTTAAATTCCTTGTTAGTAGGGCATAAGTCTTGCATAGTTTACACTCCCTCTTGGAGCTAGCACATAGGAGATACTTAGATAAATGCTGAACAAAGGAATGAATAAATGACCAAAGTAAAGACTTTAGAAACAGGTTTTAATAACTAAGAATAGTAATATAGTAAATTAGTATTCTCTACATCGCAAAAGACAATTATGTCCCTGATGATCTTGGACATTGGCCAGGTTCTCCAGGCAGCTTGAATCCCATAATTGTGGTAAATATTAAATATAATGTTTGACCAATTAAACCAGCCTTATCCTCAGTATTACTAGATCAGAGTCGGGAAGAGTAAGGTCTCTGTGACTTAGTGATTGTCTTTAAAGAGTGTTGCAACTACGGTACTGCAGGGTGAGATGGGCTTAGTGCTGGAGCAGGGGACACAGCACTGTCTCCATCCCCCATGCAATAAAATCTTCCTGCATGTCACAAGAATAGTCATTGTTATCATAGGGACCTGACTTAACATGTACAGTTTTATTTTGTCCTTGTTTTCTTTAGCCTTCATCTTGAAAAACTTCGTGCTTAGACTGTGAAAGAACAAATAGAAAGATCAAGGTAGAAAGAATATGAATTGATACTGTAGCCTCATTGCATGAATGTTTGGGTTTTGCTAACATAAGGTGTAGGTTTTAACAGCTGTGATGTCTGGGCCTGCGCAGAGTGGCATGTTAGAATTAAAATGCTTGCATGAAGCTGAGATCTTCAAAACATCATGTGGTCAGTAGAAAATTGGCTCTAAAAATATCCACATCCTAATGCCACGAACCTGTGAATGTTACCATTCTTGGCAAAAGGGAATTAAGTCTGTGAATGAACTGACTTTATAATAACAAGAGTATCCTGGGTTATCTGAGTAGTTCCAATGTCATTACAAGAGTCTTTAGAAGTGGAAGAGGAAGACACAGGAAGAGATCAGAGATATGCCATGTGAGAAAGACCTAACTCAGCATTGTTGGCTTTGAAAATGGAGGGGGGACCATCGGCTGAGAAATGTGCACAGCTTTTGGAAGCTTCAAAAGAAAGAAATGGATTCTCCCCTAGGGCCTCCAGAAGGAACCAGGTCTACCGACACATTGATTTTAACTCAATGAGATATATTTTGGACTTCTGACCTACAAAATTACGGATAGTTTGTAATAATTTAGTACAGCAGCAATAGGCAGCTAATGCAGACTTTGTCCTCCATAAATATTGGACTAGAAAAAAATCTTCTCATTAACACAGTAAAGAACAAGGAATTTTATCTAATTTCCTGGTGCTTTAGGTTAAAAAGTGTCCCTTGAGATATTGTTGCCATGGCCTTTTTTTGTTACACCTTGCCTTTCACTTGGTGTAGGATCTGGAATTCCCAAACTGAGAAATCATCAAAATAATTTTTCTCAGAGAGAAGCTCCTGCCAAAATCCTCTTAGAAAGGCCCAACCTTAGTCCAGGACATGCACAATTTACACAGAGTTCTGAGAATACCCTACTTAAAAATGACAATCCAAATTTTATAAAGAGAGAGAGAAATAATCCGAATAAACCAAGTTAAACAGATATAACAAAGAGCAAAAACAATATCATAGGAGTATCATATGATAGAAAAACTACAGAGAAAGGAAAATAAGGATATTTTAAATGATTGATAACAGAAATGCATCAGAATAATAAAACAAGACACTATAAAAAAGATCAGACAGATTTAATAAAGAACAAAGTGGAAATTCCAAAACTGAAAAAGATAGCCTTTGCAATGAAAACTTTTATGAACAGATTAAAGTGTTTAATCTTGGTAGAATCAAAAAGAGAATTAGCAAACTGAAAGATAAATCTAGAGACACCATCTAGAACAATGACAGAAAAGGTAGAAAGAGAAGATTGAACACACATGTACTAAGAATTCCTAAAGAAAAAAATCAAATGAGTGGGAGAGAAGCAGTATTTAGAAAATGTATGACATATGGCACATTTTCTAAATATTTTGTGTGTATATATATATATGTATAGATATATAATATGTATATATCTTATATATATGTATGTATATATTAAAATCAATGTCAAGTAGGTACTGATGAAGAAAGTAAAATGATTATTAAGCACCTCTCTCTTGACTCTTGTTTCTGGCATAAAGTAAATAATAACCCTACACATTCATAAAGTAAATAATAACCCTACACAGAGGGAAAGAGAATCTTAAGCAGCCTCCACATCCAGCATGGAGTTTGACATGGGGCTTGATTTTACAACTCTGAGATCATGACCTGCCCCCAAATCAAGAGTTGAACACTTGGCTGTCTGAGTCATCCAGGTGTCCTTATATGAGACCAAGTTTTAACCACCTCTTTGAGTTACTCATCACTGAGTTTCTCCCACATGTATGCAAGTTACATGTGTTAATAAACTGTTTTTCTTGTGCTAATCAGTCTTTGTCAGCCTACATCACAGGGCCCCAGTCAGAAAACCCAGAAAATTAAAGGAAAAGTCTTTTTTCTTTACCTACAAGTATTTCCAAATAAAGGGCAAAATGTGCTAGTTTAGATCCTTTAAGAAGCAGACATCAAAACTGGGTTAAGTATCCAAGATATTGATTGTGTGAAACAACTATGAGGAAAAAGAGGGAGGAACAAAAAGGTGGAAAAAGCAGAGAATGATGTCAAAGCATAATGGAGGCAGGAAAGGATATTCTTAGTAAGAAAGTTTTGGTCAGGACGAGAGAGGAACAAGACGGCAGAGCAGCAGGAGACCTGAATTTCACTCATTTCAGGAATTCAGCTACATAGTTATCAAACCTTTCTGAGCACTACAAACTCAACAGGAGATCGAAGAGAAGAATAGCAGTAATTCTATGAACAGAAAAGCAGCCACTTTCTGGAAGGCAGGACCTTCAAAGAAGTAAATCCAAGGCAATATACAGGAAGATAGACCATGGTGGGAGAGGCCAGCTCCTGGTAAGCAGTAGAGAGTGGAGCACAAAATCAAAACATATAGAAGTCTGTTTCACTGAAGGACATCAACTCAAAGGCTAAGCAGGGGGTAGAGCCCTCGCTGGGACAGCAAGGTCTCAGGACCCTCAAGCTCACAGAAAGACCAAGGGTACCTCAGTGCAATAGAGCTCCCAACTACTAGAGTGGGAAAGCCAGCTGCAAAGACGGAGCTGAGGAGTGGGTTCTCAACTCAGGGTTACCTTAAACCATGATCCGAGGCACAGTCAGGCCACTGCTCATTGAGCAGGGACCCCACAAGTGGCTGATCCTGGGAAATCCCCCCCTTTCTCCACTGGGAGGAGTGGCATGGGAGTGTGCTGCAGGAATCTACTGGATTTGGAGACTCCAAACAGGGCTGTGCGCCAGAGATAGAAACAACCAATCAATGTGATAGAATATATTAATAAAAGAAAGAACAAGAACAATATGATACTCTCAGTAGATGCTGAAAAAATATTTGACAAAGTACAGCATGTACTTTGTAGGAATAAATGTAGGAATAGAGGGTTCATATCTCAATACCATCAAAGCCATCTTTGGTGAAAGATGAAAACCCACAGCAAATATCATTCTCAATGGTGAAAAATTGAGAGCTTTTTCCTAAGGTCAGGAACACAACAGGTATGTTCAATATCACCACTGCTATTCAACATAGTACTAGAAGTCCTAGTCTCAGCAATCAGACAACAAAAAAAAAGTAAAAGGCATCTGAATCAGCAAAAAATAAGTCAAACTCTCACTCTTTGCTGATGATATGATGCTTTATGTGGCAAACCCAAAAGATTCCACTCCAAAACTGCTAGAACTCATACAGGAATTCAGTAAAGTGTCAGGATATAAAATCAATGCACAGAAATCACTTGCATTTCTATACACCAACAGCAAGACAAAAGAAAGAAATTAAGGAGTCGATCCCATTTACAAATGCACCAAAAACCCTAAGATACCTAGGAATAAACCTAACCAAAGATGGAAAGACTCTATACTCAGAACACTATAAAGCACTCATGAAATAAATTGAGTATGACACACAAAAAAATGGAAAAACGTTCCATGCTCATGGATAGGAAGGATAATTATTGTAAAAATGTCTATGTTACCTAAAGCAATCTACACATTTAACGCAATCCCTATCAAAACACCATCCATTTTTTTTTCAAAGAAATGGAACAAATAATCCTAAAATTTATATGAAACTAGAAACAATCTCAAATAACCAGAGCAATGTTGAATAAGAAAACCAAAGCTGACAGTATCACAATTCCATACTTCAAGCTCTATTACAAAGCTGTCATCATCAAGACACTATGGTACTGGCACAAAAACAGACACATAGATCAATAGAACAGAATAGGGAGCCCAGAAATGGACCCACAACTCTATGGCCAACTAATCTTTGCTTTGACAAACCAGGAAAGAATGTTCAATGGAAACAAGACAGTCTGTTCAATAAATGGTGTTGGGAACATTGGACAGCCACATGCAGAAGAATGAAACTGGACCATTTCTTTACACCACACACAAAAATAGACTCAAAATGGACGAAAGATCTCAATGCAAGAAAGGAACCCATAAAAATCCTTGAGGAGAACACAGGTAGCAACCTCTTCGACCTCAGGTGCAGCAACTTTTTCCTAGAAACATCACCAAAGGCAAGGGAAACAAGGACAAAAATGAACTATTGGGACTTCATCAAGATCAAAAGCTTTTGCACAGCAAAGGAAACAGTCAACAAAACCAAAAGACAACTGACAGAATGAAAGAAGATATTTGCAAATGACATAACAGATAAAAGGCTAGTATCCAAAATCTATAAAGAACTTATCAAACTCAACACCCAAAGAACAAATAATACAATCAAGAAACGGGCAGAAGACATGAACAGACATTTCTGCAAAGAAGACATCCAGATGACCAACAGACACATGAAAAAGTGCTCAACATCACTCACCATCAGGTAATACATATCAAAACCCTAGTGAGATACCACCTGATACCAGTCAGAATGGCTAAAATTAACAAGTCAGGAAATGAGAGGTATTGGTGAGGATGCAGAGAAAGGGGAACCTTCCTACACTGTTGGTAGGAATGCAAGCTGGTGCAACCACTCTGAAAAACAGTATGGAGTTTCCTCAAAAAGTTGAAAATAGAGCTACCCTATGACCCAACAATAGCTACTGGATATTTACCCTAAAGATACAAACGTAGTGATCCAAAGGGGCACATGCACCCGAATATTTATAGCAGCAATGTCTACAATAGTCAAACTATAGAAAGAGCATAGATGTCCATCAACAGATGAATGGATAAAGAAGATGTGATATATATATATGAATACTATGCAGCTATCCGAAAAAAAAAATACCAAAATCTTGCCATTTGCAACAATGTGGATGGAACTAGAGGTTATTATGCTAAGTGAAATAAGTCAATCAGAAAAAGACGATTATCATATTATCTCTCTGATATGAGGAATTTGAGAGGCAGTGCCAGGGGTCCTGGGAGGAAGGGAGGGTAAAAATGAAACAAGATAAGATTGTGTCGGAGACAAGCCATAAGAGACTCTTAATCTCAGGATACAAACAGGGTTGCTGGGGGAGGGGGTGGGAGGGGGGGGGTGGCTGGCTGGGAGACGCTGGGGAGGGTACCTGCTATGGTGAGGAAAACAAAAAAAGATCAGTGGTTGCAGAGGATGGGGCTTGAGGAAAAGAAGAAAAGAAAAGAAAGATAGTTCTAGTCAGACTGATAGGGAATCCTAGAGCCAAAGCTGCCTATTGTAGAAGTCCTGTGTTGTACGGGAAAGGGCCTGCCTTAGGATCCCTTTGTCACTTAGTCTCTGGCAGAGAGCAACCTGGGAATTGGGGCATCAGCCCCAACACAGTGGATTCAAAGCACAGAAGCTGGAGTCATCCATTGCTTCTGTCCCTCTCAGCAGATCTGAGTGGTGCACAAGGAGTGGCAATCTCTAGTTGAGTGGTAGATACCAAGATGGAGGCCAGGACCACTGGGTGTTGGGTTCTTGGTGTTGCAGCTCAGCCCAGTGTAGGGGGATGAGAGAATCTGAAGTGGCAGCTGACATCTGTGTTGACACAAGAGTCAAGGCAAGTCTACTGGGAAGGCTGCCTTCAAAATCATACTCGTCTTTCATCCCATGTTAGGGGCTCCTGGTCTTTGCTCAGTGATTCCTTTATCAAAGCATGATTATACTGTATTGTAACTGCATATTTATTAGTAATCTTTCCTGATAGTGTAAACTCTAAGGAGGCAGGGGCCATATCTGTCTTGTTCATGTTCCTCTGAAGGAACACAACAAAGAAAGCTAAATAGAGAGAAATAAAACCCCTGCTGTGCCATTGATACTTCCAAGGCTATGAAATGAACTGTGGATGCTTTTATCCCTAAGATTCTCTATCTTTAAAATAAGTCTCAATTAAAAACATCATACATACATACATACATACATATATACATAAAACCTCTTTTAGTGGTTGTGAAGGGTAACCTTATAAAAAGATGCATAATGGATCTTTTCTTTTATTTTTAGAATTTCCCTAAACCTTAAAGATGAGGTCAATGGCTAATAAATCCTCTCACATTCTAAAGATTGCTGAGGAAGCTTCCAGCCACCCCTTTCCAGGACTTGCCTGGAAGAGATGCAAAACATGACCTTGCATACCACCTCTGACCCCCACACCCACCACCACACACACACACACACACACACACACACACACACACTTCCCCTACCCTAGCTAAGTTACATAAACAAGCGGGAGTTCGTTTAGAAAGAGAATGTCTGGGGAGGGGAGAGTGCTATGGCCTTTCCCCTCTCTCCTGATGGAGCACGAAGTTAAGGCATGCTTCATGCACCATCAGGAAGATGATGGGGGAATGAAAGAGAGTGCTCTTTGCTGCAAAATGGAGTTGGGGTGGGGTGGTTCTAGAGAGAAACATGGTAGAGATTTGCATGCCTGCAGTAGAAGATTGCAGTCACCTGTCAGCTTAATCTGGGGCCACCAGGAGCAGGCAAAGCTTTTAGGAAGAAGGATTTATGTCCCTTGAGTTTGGGGCTGTAATTGTGCATGTAGTGTATGCTCCCTGCTTACAGAATTCTGAAGTTGGAAGGCTGTACCTACCACGCACCCTCACCCCAGACTCTCTAGGTTGGTTTCTGCAAGCTCTGTATAATTCTGACTTTCAGGGATCTGAATGGAGTTTATATTTTTATGCCACCTTTGATTCCAATTTCCTACATTTCTGAGTTAGGTCAGCTTGTGGATTGTCTTCCCTCGTGCACCCTAGACATGGAGCAGCCTTCTTTTGATTTCCCCTTAATGTCTGTCTCTCAGAGGAGGCATCTGTGTGTGGAGCAGAGGAAAATGGTTTATGTCACCCTGTTACTTCTCACCCTCTTCCCCCCAGGACTTTTCCTTTTCTTCTTTCTCCTTTCCACTGGGGTCCCTAAGGAATTCATTTCCCTTTACTTTTTCCTGTAAAACAACTTAGACCACTGCATCCTACTTGCTCAGGAATTCCATTTACCTATAGTCAACATGCTCTGTAAGCAACGGACCATTTTCTCCAGAGCTTCCATCCTGAAGAACACTAAATTCTGCTACTGGTCTCTGAGATGAGATAGCTGAAGTAAGAGATCTGATTCAGAAGTGACTGAAAGGTCATTGATAAGCCACCACTGTCCACCCCCTTCCCTCATTCCCTACAGAGTTAGTGAGAGGGCATGGTGCCTCCATCATGCCTGGGTGGGTCTCAAGGCAGGTTCCAGGGTGGAAGAGAACAGTATGTTTGTCTGCTAGATAAACGATGACTCCACCCACTTCTGAAAGCAGGTGCTGCAAAACTCCGTTCTGGTTTTAAATAACACATTTCTGTCCTCTTCATTTCACATCTGTCACACGAACTGCGCCAGAATACATTTAATAAAGAAGTCCATGCTAATCATTAATTATGATACAATATACCAATTGTACTGTAGTCTAATGTAGCTCACACTTGTGGATTTCAAAAAGCTTCCCCAGATTTAATTAATCTTGAGCTTTGCTAATGAAAAGCATGGCTTCTACCCGGCGTGAGTTTGGGTTTCTAATCTGTTCCTTAAGGTCACCTCATTTTTCTTGAAAATGTACATTTATAGTTTAACACTGCAGATCTTTCACATTCCCTATTAAGCAATTATTTTGATTACTTCATTATCTTTCTTTTTTTTTCTAAGACTATTTAGGCTGGTTTCTGCCTACCGCTAGCCAAGTGTAATTCCGACATTCTCTCTCACTCCCTTTATTAGCTTGATTTGCATTAGCAAGGGATTCATTTTCATTCTGAAGACTGAAAACAATTTCATTATCTGATAAAAATTATCTCCTCATATGCTGTAAGAAGCAATTCTCCTCATTTATGGTCTCATTAAGCATTTCATATACCTAATACATCTTCTCAATTCTTCCTCTTTCCGGAAGTAATCATTCTTGCGGCTCAACTGACAATATCTTGGGCTTGGAACTCTCATTTTTGCTTTCCTTCCCTCTTTTGTTCTTTCTTTTCCTGGCATAGTAACTGCATCATCTCTGTGAACACTGGCTATTTCCTTCTCTTCCTACGCATTTTGTTCAGGTTTCATTCCAACACCTACACTGCTGTATCATAAGTTGTAAGTTTACATTTCTGTTGTTCTTAGTGGACTATGAGCATCTCAAGGGTGGGCCACAGCTTCCAGATATCTATATATTCAGAGTCTGGAATTGTGTCCAGTGTTCAACAATAATCAAAAGATGTGTATTGAATAAATGAAAGACTGAGGACACACACACATCATTTTTATTTTTGAAAAAGAGTACTTTGGGGCACTTGGGTGCCTCAGTGGCTTAAAGCCTCTGCCTTCGGCTCAGGTCATGATCCCAGGGTCCTGGGATCGAGCCCCGCATCGGGCTCTCTGCTCAGCGGGGAGCCTGCTTCCTCCTCTCTCTCTGCCTGCCTCTCTGCCTACTTGTGATCTTTGTCTGTCAAATAAATAAATAAAGTCTTTAAAAAAAAAATAGTACTTTTCAAAACCCAGGAGAAAGTGGAGAGGCCAGAGAAAGTTGATAAGGAAATGAATCAGTTGGACAAACTGAGTCAAGCTGAAGAGATATGCAGATCTGCAAGTAATAGGAAAGAAGTACTTTAACTGCCCCCAGTGGAAGCTAAAACACCCTTGAGGCTGCAAGAGCCCAGATGAGCAAGAGAAAAATCCAAAACACTACCAGGAGAATATGGATACATCGCAATGATCACATGGGGTGAATTCCAAGTCACACCTAGTGCCTTCTGTGCAAATAAGATACTGAACCATGATTTTCTTCTCACCAAATCTCTAAAAGTTGACAGATATTGCTGAAACTTTCCTGTGTCTGATGTCACATTCTTGATTTATTTCTCAGTTTTATTCATCCCTCAAGGAGGAAAAGAGTAATCAGAATATTTCCTTTTCACCATAAGCGTGTCAGAAATATAAGGGAATGCTGAAGAATCATCCTGTGGCATTGGGGTCAATTCCATGGAAATGCCACGGCAGCTCAGCCTGCTGTGGAGCTCAGCCAAGTTTTTAAAATTATTATTTTTATTAACATATAATGTATTATTTGCCCCAGGGGTACAGGTCTGTGAATCATCGGGTTTATACACTTCACAGCACTCACCATAGCACATACCCTCCCCAATGTCCGTAACCCAACCACCGTCTCCCTACCCCACTCCCCCAAGCAACCCTCAGTTTGTTTTGTGAGATTAAGAGTCTCTTATGGATTGTCTCCCTCCTGATCGAGTCTTGTTTTATTTTTTTACCTTCCCTCCCCCAGTAAACCCCCACATTGCCTCTCAAATTCCTCATATCAGGGAGATCATACGATAATTGTCTTTCTCTGATTGACTTATTTTGCTCAGCATAATACCCTCTAGTTTCATCCACGTTGTTGCAAATGGCAAGATTTCCTTTCTTTTGATGGCTGCATAATATTCCATTGTCTATACATAACACATCTTCTTCATCCAGTCATCTGTTGATGGACATCTAGGTTCTTTCCATAGTTTGGCAATTGTGGACATTGTGCACCCAAATATTTATATCAGCCTATTTTTATGGAAGCAGAGTTCCTTAGCAGGTTTAGATTACATTAAATTTAAAATGCTATTAAACCTTTAAATGGAGAGGTCAAGCAGACAGGTGGTTATAGGACTTTGGAGATAGGGAAGCAATCTAGGTTGGAGATGAAAATTTGGAAGATTTTAACACATAACGGGTACAGAGATGGTCATCTTGAGTGAGAGTAATGGAGAAGAGAAAAGGGAGCACATGTAAGGAAGGAGAGTTTTTGCTTAAAACTGGTCAATCTTAAGTAAAAGGTTAGCAAACTATGATGTGTAGGCGAAAGGCCCTCTGACTATTTTTGTTCAGTCTTTGAGCTAAGAATTGTTTCACATTTTTGAATGGTTAGGGAAAAAATAATCTAAAGGAGAAGAGCATTTCATAATGCATGAACATTATATGAAATTTAAATTGATAATTAAAGTTCTATTGGAACTCAGCCATGCACATTTGTTCACATATTGTCTATGATTGCTTTTGCACTACAATAGCAGAGTTGACTGGCTGCAACAGAGACACACAGACTAAAATATTTACTATCTTGCTCTTTACAGTCCAAGTTTGCTGGCTTATGGTGTCATGTGAGAACAGGAGTTCCGGAACTGCTATGCCAGTGTTGCCACTACAAGGGAAACCAGTTTGAATATGAAAGGTGGCAGGGAGGAGGGTTGCTAAGATATTTGGCTAGAAATGGAACCAGAACCCAGAAGTGATTGTGACACTCCCAGACTGAATCAAACCTGAAGCTCACTTTACCATTGCCCTTTTCAATTAATGAGTGAATAAATGCCCTTTATTGTCAGATCTAGTTGGATAGATTTTCTATTAGTTACCAAAAAATGTTTAACTAATATAGTTATGAGATCCAGATGTAAATCATAATATCCTTTTTGCCCTTAATATATGTCAACTTGATTCAAATCTCCCATTTCATAGTCTCTACGAGTCCAAGGTCATCCTCATGATTTCTACAAATTCCTAAAGACTTATGGTCTTGGTTGCTAAAATAGAATATCATAGACTAGGTGGCTAAAACAACAAGTATTTATTTCTCATAGTTCCGGAGGTGGGAAAGTCCAAAATCAAGGTGCCAGCCAATTCAGTCACTGGTGAGAGCTCTCTTCCTGGTTTAAAGATGGCTGCCTTCTTAACATATCCTTTCATAGCAGAGAGACAGTTAACTCTCTGTTGTCTTCTTATAAGGGCATTAATCCATCATGAGAGCTCCACCCTCAAGACCTCATCTAAACCTAATTATATTCCAAAGACCTCATTTCTAAGTACCATCAAATTGGGGGTTAGGATTTTAACATATGACTTGGGGGGAGCGGGGATACAAACCTTCAGGCCATATTACTCATGGTCCTTGCTCCATGAAGTCCATGTCCAAGACATACACTGTTTTTCTCCCATTCTACCTCATCACAAGTTTCCCAAACCTACACACACACTCTGAACCTGTCATCCTCTGAGTTTACTAATTTTACTTAGCGTTTGAGGGATCATTAAAAGGACTCATTTTAACTATTTTAACTACTCTACAACCTCCTACCATCTCCTGGCTCTCCATTCTGTTCTCCTTTCTTCACTCTCTTATTCCACTATTTCCAAAAAAATTAATTCCTTTGTTTGTATGATGAGCAACCATCCCAGTTTGCCTAGGACTGCCTTAATTTGGGTATCATCCTGGTTTTTGCATACCCCTGTGTCCCATAAAGCATCTTAGTCCTGAGTGAAGTGGGAAGATTGGTGATTCTATTTCCTTGTCTCAAGTAAAGCCTTTTTTACCTGCTTCTCTGAAGCATCAAAACCAGCCTACTTCTGTGGCTCACAGACACCACCTGCTCCAAAAGACTGAAATATCTTCCTAATCAAGGCAACTCTCCTTAAAGGGAATAAGTGTACAGGATGTTATGAAAATTAACATTTCTTATCATTAGATGCATATATACTTAGGGTTGCTACATGATCTTAATGAATTGATGCTTGTATCATTATGAAAGGTTTCATTTTACCTCTGGCAGCAATCCCTATCTTGAAATCTATCTCGATGTTAATATAATCACGCAGGATCTCTTGTGTTCATTGTTCATATGGTATATATTTCTCCATCCTTTTATTTTCAACCTGTCAATGTTTTTATTTAAAATGGACACACACTTTTAACTAGAAGTGTGGGTCCATTTACAATTAGTGTAATTAATGATATTGTTGAATGTAAGTCAAATATAAGTCATTGAGAGTTTTAGGTCTGTCCATTATCTTTCGTTTTCCATATTTCTGATGAGACGTCAGTCTTTATTAATCATTGTCCCTTTTCTTAGTATGTTACATCTTTTTCTTCCAGATGACTTAATATTTTTTCCCATCTTTGGTTTTCAGAAGTCTGAATATGATTTGCTTGGGTACAGGTTCTTTTTTAAAAAGCAGATATCATTTCTGAGGGTCGGAGTTGTAGGCTGGCCTTGATGGTTTCCATTCTATAAGTATACTGTCTATTTTTCCTTCTGTGGTGACTGATTGGATATTAAGTTTATCTAGTAAATTTTTAAATTTCAGATATTACAGTTTTCAGTTCTAGGATTTCCATCTGGTTCTTTTTTATGGTTTCCATATTTTTCTTGATATTCCCCATCTCTTTACCCATTATATCAATCTTCCTAATAGATTCCTTTAGGTGTGTGACATAGTTATTTTAAAGGCTTCATCTGCAATTTCTAACATCTAGGACTTTCAAAGATCTGTTTGACTATTTTCCCCCTTGATTGTGGGCACATTTTCCCACAGTATCTTCCTCTGAAGAATATTGAGTTTTGTTCTAGTGCCATTAAACTACTGACAAATTACCTTCATCTTGTGGGTCTTTGATGGGTTGAACTTGTTTTGCCCTGAGGCCTCAGTTGTCATTCTTAGTCCTGGGATTCACCTTCCTAAGGCATGGCCCTCTAAGGGTTTCAGTGAAAGGAACAAAGAATTTAATATGTCCCTTTTACTTAGCTGGACTTAAATTCCAAACTTGTCTCTCCAGCACCAGGCACCTGCTGAAACCTCTGATTGGCTCTTTTAAAGATTTTATTTATTTCTTTGACAGAGAGACAGTGAGTGAGGGAACACAAGCAGGGGAAGGCGCAGGCAGAGGGAGAAGCAGGCTTTCCGCCAAGCTGGGAGCTCCATGTGGTGCTCGATCCCAGGACCCTGGGATTATGACCTGAGCCAAAGGCAGAGACTTAACAACTGAGCCACCAAGGCACCCCTGTTTGACTCTTTTAAACTTCCAGCTATTATTTTCCATCAGATTCCCTGGGGTCTGATTATGTGCAAGTGGAACCCAACAATTTGACGGGAATTTGTGCAGATTCTGGAGCTCCCCACTCTGTCTCCCAATTTTCTGAAACATCCTTCCTCAATCTCTGACTCTGCCTTGTGAATCCTCAGTCCCATCCATCTGCTTCTTCCTAACTGAGCTCTATCCCTCATGTAATTTATAAGATGAGGAGTACCCTCAAGGAAAAAGCAATTCAAATGTGAATCTTGGAGCACCTGGATGGCTCAGTTGGTTAAGCATCCAACTCTTGATTTCAGCTCAGGTCATGATCTCAGGGTCTTGAGATGGAGCCCCGCAACAGGCTCCAAGCTCAGCAGGGAGTCTGCTTGAGATTCTCCCTCTCCCTCAGCCCCTCCCCCTGCGTTCATGCTGTCTCTCCCTCTCTACCTCAAAAATAAATAAATAAATGCTTTCAAAAATAAATAAATGTGGATCTTACGTAGTTTTTCCCTTTTTCTTTCAAGGATCATGTCCTCCTCAATTTCTGCATAGCTTCAGCCATCCCCCAGGGCTTCAAATAGTTATTTGAATTCTGATTTTATAATTATTTACACTTCTTCGTAGTCAAAAGTTCAAAACTGTTATGTTCAGATGGTCGTTCAATGAAAGCTACTCTGCTAGTAACCAAAAGTAAATACCTCTTATTCTGAATAAATAAATAAATAGATAAATAAATAAAATTCTATTCTCTGGTCTTTCTAGGCAGAACTGAACTTTCCTGAAAGGTATCTGTGATAATGTAAGTTGACTTAAAGTAAGAGGTAGCTGCCCTGCAGATCCAGGACCTGCTAGCCACTGTTCCAGGTGCTTTATCCCTCCCCAACATATGGATGAGGAAGATGAAGAGCATGGAGGTTAAGAAATGTACCCAAGTCTCTGTAGGCGGTCAATAGGAAAGCCAGGACTCCAGCCCATGTGGTCCGATGTCCTCGCTAACTGTCTTTGTCACTGCACGGTGGTGCTATTCAAGTATGTGCTGCCCTTCAGTGTGGCCTTTCCCTGACGGAAGAGAGTTCAGAGGGATTTTAAGTTTACAGAAGAGGACTGAACCAAATACACTTTATATGGTTCTTTGAAACCAACGAATCCATTATCCTATAAAAATTATAATCTCCAATCTACCAAGCATATTTTCATGTCAGAAAAAATTATCTTCCCTCAGTCAGGAATCCAGAAAATGTCTATACAAGATGCTATTTTCATGTATACTCAGCTCTCACAGAATCTTTTCTCTTTTCTCAACTTCTGAATTTCACTTACAGCACCTGGAGCAGAACTGTATATTGTGGTTTTGCCTGAACTGCCGCGGTGCTCGCTGTATATTGTGTTCATTTCCAACACAATGCTGAGATTGATAAAGCAACTTACTTACTTCAAGCAAGTCAAAGCATCGGTCTTCCAAGTTTTGAAAAATAGCCATTTTGGTGTGTTTTCCCATGCCACCCTAAATGCATTGGAAAAGTATTTTTTACCAATTACATTGCTCTAAGAGAAAAGCCACATTTAAGTTTTTTTCCTGAAACTGTTTCTAAGACCAATAAAAATATCCCTTTTCCTGATACCTGTCTTTTGCTACATGCCTCCCAAATTGTTTTAAACAGACAAATCAGAAGTGGATATTGTTTTGGGGAAAAAAAAAAAAAGAAAGAAAGAAAGAATAGAAAAATTCTCGAAAGCCTGCAAAAAACAACCCTTGGAAGTCTACCATCTTTGAGATGATCTATGAAATGGGCTGCATTTCACTGTAGGCTGCTGTCGAAGAAAGAGTTCATTTAAAATATAATCTCAGGAGCCCCCACAGGAAAAACTGTTCTCTGGAATTAGTACTGGGAATAGCAAGGCTTCCAAGTACAAGGTCTGTTTTGCCCTCACAACACTGTTGATGTTGTGATGCGCTGCACAGGCTTATCTAAGCGTGCTGCTGGAAAGCACGCAGCCACATCTCTGGCTGACCCTGAGTGAGTGTAAAGGTTGCAATATCATCTTTTTTTCCCCCCAAGAAATTAATTCAACTCTTGGCTTCATCATAAGTAAGAGGATATCTGTGTTCTATCTTTATTTGTTTTCTTTGCCTCCTTTTTCTTATCTGGCTTTAATCTTAGCTTTGTATTGCATACCTACTTGTAAGGTCTCTTCATCCTTTCTGAGTAGGTCTGAAGATAAAATGACTAAATGATCAGGGTTTGATGACCATAGTTTCCAAAATAAAGACCGCTGAACTGTAAATGAAAGTTGAGAGAGCCAGATGAAAACCTGAAAACGATATCACAAATTATATGGAAAGGGTTAATAGCCTGGGCATCAAGGGATCTTGGAAATTGACAATAACTGCAACAAAATAGATGGACATACAGTAAAAAGCTGAGTGAGGGAAATGAAAGAGAAGAGGCATGGAAGTAGAAAAAAAAATGTGATGAGCAAATAAGAAATTAAGAACCATGCCACTTCAGTTGTCAAAGAAATGTGAATCAAAATTTAATGAGGGACTATGGATTCTGAAAGACAATCTGAGAGGTTTGAAGTGGCGGGGGGTGGGAGGTCGGGGTACCAGGTGGTGAGTATTATAGAGGGCACGGATTGCATGGAGCACTGGGTGTGGTGAAAAAAGTAATGAATACTGTTTTTCTGAAAATAAATAAATCAATTTAATAAAAAAATTTAAAAAAAATAATAATAATTTAAAATAAATAAATATATAATACATTCTATATTTCTGATGGATATATAGGACACATATGGAAATAGACAAGTAAAATAAACTTTACCATTTTTTGTATCATCTAAAAAAAAATTTAATGAGGAACTTCCATTAAAAAATAGGGAAGTAAACTCATTGGTTTCCTTGCAATCCACCTACCTTGCTCTCTGACCTCAAGGACAGGGCAGGACAGGTGCAAATACGCATGGGTGAAATAGAGTGGGTCGCATGTGAGAATGTGTGTGGTATGTGGAGGCGTTAGGGGGCAGCAAGAAACACAGGTCTGAGATCGGGGAGGTGCCTAGGCTGAATCTAGGATGAAAAGCTACTATCATTAGGTGTGATCTATTTGAAGGAAGGCAGTAAGTGGTATTCTTCACGTATAGTCTGGCACATAGTGGGCAATAGGTATTTTCTAAATGAAAAGTGAGAAAGGACATTCTTGCCAAAAAGCAAAGGCACAAAATAATGAATGAAATCCATCAAATGAACAAATATGTGCATGAACAAATGAGCTAAGTTTTCAAGGGAAATGCTAGTTATTTATGAAGGAGATTTTTTTTTTCTTATTTATTTATTTGACAGAGAGAGAGAGAGATCAAAAGCAGGGGGAGCAGCAGAGGAAGAGGGAGAAAGAAGCAGGCTTCCTGCTGAGCAGGGAACCTGGTGCAGGGCTCAATTCTAGAACCCCAGGATCACCACCCAGACCCAAGGCAGACACTTAACTGACTGAGCCACCCAGGAGCCTCATAAGAAGGAAATTTAAATGACCAGCCTCCAAAGGGCAAAACAAAGATTTGATAAATATATTTTTTCCTTCCTATAGATCATTACCATATACTCATTATTAGAAAACAGAACTCTGGGGGCACCTGGGTGGCTCAGTGGGTTAAAGCCTCTGCCTTCAGCTCAGGTCATGACCCCAGGGTCCTGGGATCGAGCCTTACATCCCCCACATTGGGCTCTCTGCTCAGCAGGGAGCCTGCTTCCTCCTCTCTCTCTCTCTGCCTGCCTCTCTGCCTGCTTATAAAATCTTAAAAAAAACAAAACAAAAAAGAAAGAAAGAAAATAGAACTCTGGACAATACCTTTGGATCTAATTTCATCCCGACTTTTCTAACTGTATCTCATCCAGATGACCAGGTCTAAACACTCTCAATTCGAGCATTTTCCCAACCAGTATGCTCTGAAAAGGCATCTGTGCTGCACCTCAGGAAATACGGATAGCTGCCTCAAATCTCAATACTTTTCTAAGATTGTGAAAACACTGGCTATGAGGGAAGACAATTAGATATGCCGTAGGACATATGTTTAAACGTTAAGGTTGATTGTTTCGCAGCAGTGGATTTCTGGTAACTTTTTTATTTTCTACTTTGTACTTTTCAATATTTCACAAATTCTCTATATTAGTTCTGAATTGGTTTTGCAACGATGAGAAAAGAAATCAGTTCAAGTTATTCTTGTGACTCTTGTGGGGGAGAATTCAATTAGGACAGTTCTAAAACTCTTAGAAAATCTTCAAATTATTTAGAAATCTACTGGGTTTTCTTTCACATTGTGTACAGTTTTAAGGGAGGGCTCAAGTTGATTTGCACTCGGGCAGAATGTGGTTTTTAGACCTGTTTCATTCTAACTTACGAAATACAAAAACATATAAATGTTTTGTAAATATGAAACAGGAGCAAAAGCAATTTAATAGCAATTAATTTTGTATTGTTTCCAAAGCTCCAGTTGAAAATGTCCTTTCTTAATTTAAGATTTTATTTATTTATTTGAGAGAGAGTGAGAGAGAACATGAGACGACAGGAGAAGGTCAGAGGGAGAAGCAGACTCCCCACGGAGCTGGGAGCCTGATGTGGAACTCATCCCAGAACTCCGGGATCATGACCTGAGCCGAAGGCAGTTGCTTAACCAACTGAGCCACCCAGGCACCCAAAAATGTCCTTGTTGTAATAAAATTCCTACGCCTTTTAACCCAGCGTTTTAGCTAATGAATTTAATTATGAAAAAAAAAAAAAAACCTGCTGTCGCTAAAGCCTTCCTCTTAATCATGCCTGTATTGATTTAAAAAAAAAAAAAGTCTGTTGCTATGGAAATTCCAGTGTCAGAGTGACATCTCTTTAAGCTCCACTGAAGTGTAAAGCAAAAATAGGAAACGAGTCTTCAGTAAAGAGAAACTTCTTCCTCAATGTATTTTTAAAAACATTGAAATTGTGGATTGTAGATGGATTTTACAAATGAAACTCACTTTGCATAACAAGCAGTCATGTAAAAAGTTCTGCATATATCTAATTTTAGAAAATCAAACAATTTAGAGTATACTAGGGAACTTACACTGGCAGGCATTGCATAGGGGATCTGCCTCAATTTAATTAAACATATATTGAGGCTCTACTATCTTACATTAAAAATGAATATTTTCATAGATTGAGTTTTCTAAAATTGAGCACATATATAATTTGACATTAGTTTCAAAATGATTTTTGGTTATTAAAACCCCAAATAATGGAACCAGATGTGAACTACAGCTGTAAAATGAAACCCGAGTCACACTTCACATGAATAGTTACTTACCAATAGGTGAGCTAATAACCACAGGAAGCAGGCAGCCAACAAGATGAAAACAGTGTATGATGAATTTGCTTTTAACTTACAAACTATCTCGCATATACAAAAAAGTAGAGACAAATAAAACAAACCCCTCAGCTTAAAAAAGATAATTTTACAAGTAAAATGAAACTTCTTGGCCCTTCTTGTTAGATCTCATTCCCTCTCCTTCATCCAAGAGATGACTCCAAACCTGAATTTGGGCTTGCCCATGAACCTGCATTGAAAAATGTTTTTAGTATATACTTACAATCCCATAAGTACTCTATATTAGGTCATTTCCCCTGTTCATAGTAACTTTTCTATAAATGGTGTCTTCATATATGTTTTCTGCAACATTTCACTTTTCTTTTACTCAGCTTACCTTTGAAGTGTACCCAGATAAATATGTCTCTCTAATTCATTTACAATTATCCTGCTGTAGTCTGTTACACATTCATTTCTAATTTCTGTGTACTTTTCTACTGCATGATGACATGATCATTTATTTTTCTAAAAAATATTTTATTTATTTATTTGACAGACAGAGATCACAAGTAGGCAGAGAGGCAGGCAGAGAGAGAGGGGGAAGCAGGCTCTCTGCCGAACAGAGAGCCCGATGTGGGGCTCAATCCCAGGACCCTGAAACCATGACCGGAGCCAAAGGCAGAGGCCTAACTCACTGAGCCACCCAGGTGCCCCACGATTTATTTTATCTAGTCTCCATCTGAGGGATATTAGATAGGTTTGTTTTTAGTGTGTTTTGGGGGGTTTGTTTTTTGCTATTGTAATCAAATGCATCAGTGAAGATTTTTGCACAAGTTTCCTTGGGCACGTGGGCAAAGCTTCTGTGGGGGATATACCACAAACATTTCAAATATGAGAGAATGAGAAAAGGTGCTGTGCTTCAAAGGTGCAGGCTTCCTGGTCCACTGTTTTCTCCCCCAGTCCACAGCTACGGGCTTGTCCAATCCTGCGCACACAGATAATATTAAGTTATTAAAATTTATATTTCCATAGATTGAAGTTAGCCTTGATGACATTATATATATTTCTCCTAGGTTTCCTGGCTTTATGGACACCTTGTGCATTCCAAGATCCCTTAGCAAACAATGAAGTATCCGGTCTCAAGCTAAATGAAAGCCGAAGGACTCTGGGGCGGACTCACACACACTTGTAACATCCTGGAGTCACAGTTTCAAGCCTGCACTGTGAAAATACAACAACGCAAGCCTCTGCGCTGAAGGGCGGTATTAAGAGCCAAATGAGCAGCGCGCCAGCCAGTGCCCAAGGAGTTCTGGGAGCTCGACGCTCTTGTCATTTGAATTAGGATGGAGAGATCCCTATGATGCGCGGAAGGAGACGGAAGCTCAATGCAGGCTAGAGACAGAAACCAAGTTTCTAGTCCTCTCCAGAAATATGCCATTTCCCCCCTGCATTTCAATGACGGAGAACAAGTCAGCCGGGGTGGGGAATGTGTAAAGCGCCCGCAGGGGAAGTGAACCGAGACTAGGGCGTGTAAACCTCTGAATAGCCGGCAGGTGGTCAATTTCTAAAGCAATTTCTTGGAGATTGATACGGAGAAAGATATGGGAAGCTCGAGGGTTTTATTACCCATCACTTAGCTGCTGCCACTGGCTCTTATTCTCTTGCTGCCTGCTTCCCTCCCCTCTTTTTGCTTCCCTTCTTCTTCCCCTTTCGGATTGCGTCCTGTCATTCTCTGTTATAATTAAAATAGAGAACATTGCAGGTGTCTGCTGTAAAGCATTTGCAGATACTGTATATTACATGAAAAAATAAGCAGCTGCAAATTGTGTAATTTGGTTTAAAAGAAAAAAAAAAACAACCTGAAAGAGATTTCTGGAAATAAACACATCTTTCATCCTGGTAGGTTTGAATTTTCTTTTTGTTTGTACTTCAGCACCTTTGCTCACCGTTCCCTCACTGCCTTGGACAGAAAGTTTCAGCGTTAACTAGCGAGTGTTCTTATTTTAGAAGAGATGGGGAAATTTCTGGAATCATGGCTTAAAATTGGCAAATGTGTCTGCAGGGTGTGGTGAATTCTAGGCAGTGTTTCTCTCAGTCAAAACAATGCCTAAGAATAACAGCACCTGAAAGTGACCAAAAGTGGAGAAGAAGTAAAAATGTGCTGTAATGTTATCTGCCATAGTTGGAAGGGATCTCCCGTCTCCAGAGGAAGAAGTACGCTGGCATGGATAACAGTGGACACTGCACCCCCAGTATTGCTGCCCTGTTTTCTTGGGGGCATCCACTCAGGTCTGCAAGTCATTTAAAAAAATCTGCTCCTACAGCAGACACTAGGTGTTCCAATTTTAGCTTGAGGCTCAGCTAGGTCTTCCTTTTCCTTGACTTTCAAATTTCCCAGAGCAGTGGGCTGGGTGCAACAGCTGGGGAAAACAAGGTAGCAATGAAGAATTCAAATTCTCCATTCAGACAGAACTAGATTTAAATCTTGGTTCTACCTCTAACTGCGATTATTGGGCAAATTATTTAATTGCCTTATGCTTTTGTTTCCATATCAGTAACATGGGGTCAGTCATTCTATGTGGATCATGGTCTTAATTCTTATGAGGACAGAAGGAGATGATGCATGTGAGATATATAATAATATAGTGTCTAGCATGGTAAATGCTCCAGAAGGGTAAGGCAGTAATGGTATTGGTAGTGATGGTGGATGTGGTGGTGATGCCTTCCCTTTCTCTCCTTTTATACCCCCACAGTGCCATCTTGCCTGGTCACATCCATCCATCCATCCATCCATCCATCCATCCATCCAAGAAGTGTTACAGACCTCTACTATGTGCCAGGCATTATTCTAGGGTTCTATAAAACAGTACATGCCTTTATATCCACCAATATTTAAAATAAAAATAAAAAGCACCCTGTTAGTAAAAACCTACTAATAGAAGGCATGCATATATACTCCTTGGAAATTAATATCAAGTTGACCTGAAAGGCTTTTGTTACCAGCAATGCTATGTTTCTACACCAACATTAAATGCGTAGGTAATTTGCTGTACTTTTTTGCCCCTGGTGGCTAAACTTTCCATAAGTTAAACATTCCCCATGAGAAACATAAAACCCTTGAAAGCATTCTCTCTCCCACAAATTTATAAACTCCATTCTCTGGCCAAAGGATCCGGAAGCCCTCACTGTGTAAGAGCTGTCACTATCCTAATGGCCACTCTGCAAGACCCAAACTTCATTTCAGATGAAGGTATAGTCATCAGGCAATTTCTTTTTCTGAATTCAATGGAAAATATTTTGTTCTTTTCTCTTTCTCTTTCACTGCAGCACAGTTTCTTACTGGAGGCCACTAGCACGGTCCTCCCAGTGACAGCTATCACAGTTCTTCAGTTGTTTCATATTCCCTGGGGGCAAAGTTGGGCCCAGCTGAGAACCACGGTTTTAATCCAATCTCGTTCCATGGACACATCTAAAGACAACGTACATGTGAGCTATATAAACATGGGAATAGTTGCACGGGACACACACATATTTCTATGAATAGTTCTGTAGGATGGTTTTAATAAGCTGCAGCATTGTCATTTAATTCAGATACAATTTAAGACATCACTCAAAACTGTAATTTTTGAGGAAGTTTAGCTTATGTAAGAAACCATTTTATTTTGCTTGTTATAAGAAGACCAAAAAGTATTCAAACCAAGAAAAACATTATCAGTTAAATCCTTTACAAGGTTAGTTCTGTAAAGAACATTGGGGAATGATGGACACCATCCAGTTGAAGAGCCTTCCTCCCGATATAATACAACCATTCGCGAGGTCAAAAAGTCTCTCAAGATTGAATATAGATGGCAGCGAGATATCGAATGGGACCTGAGAAAAAGCAGAAAGTGTTCATGAAATGCATCGTTTTAAACTGTTGGCTGAAGTAAAGTTCTCAAACATATAAATACCAATTCCATACAGTGGTTTTATATGAAAGATATTTAACTCTTGCCTCAGGCAAAATACAAAGTTTCATATCTCTGCGTGGCTGAAATGTCACACTTGTCATTCTAGATCCTATTAAGATTCATAGATTAGCCTATAATACAGCAGATATTTTAGAAATACAGACTATCTGCATCTCTATAATCACTGCATATGATTCTAATGGCAGGACTTTGGCCCTATTCCTAACAAAATGCTTTCTTCCGTAACAGGCTGCCCAGTTGACAGATGTCCCTGTCTTTGAGCTTCAGTCTTGCCACAGTGAAGCAAGTTCTGTTTGGTGCTTGCTCACTCTCTCTGAGAGAGGCACCGGATTACCATGCTGAGAACTAGTGCAGTCAAAGTCACTTGGACAGAAGGAAAGATGAAAAATAAGACTGCCTTTATGATCATAGCAATGGTTATTTCACTGAGAGAGAAGCAGGAAGGAGAGGTAATAAACAGGAAGGAACGTTCACGTTTCCTGGGGACCTACTTTATGTAGATCTAGATACTCTGGAAGATGAATGAGCAAATGTCATGTAGAATGACCACAACAGATTAGAGATGCTTGTGGGCCTAAATTCTGGTAAGAAATTAGAAGACAAGTTTTATTAATTTCCTATCAAATTATTAAATGAAGCTTTTATTCTTAAGAAAACACAGGGAACCTAAACGTGGAGGCTAGTTTTTATTTCTTTTTCTTCATTTCACTGGATTAAAATAGGACAAAAATATCCCAGTGCTTTCTATAACTTGACATAATAAATAAGTGGAAAAAACACGTACATGTTTATAATGTCCTCCTTTCTCACTCAGTCCTGCAGTAGTATTACCAGTTTGAGGGGCATCTTTCCAAGACTTTTAAAATTCTCTCACAAATGTATATTCATATGGGTTCGTTCTTTCTTTCTTTTACGTTCTTCCTTCCTTTCTTTCTTTCTTTTTTAAATAGGATAACTAGGTTTCCATTATTTGCCTTTTCAATTACCAATATGTAAGGAAAATCCCTCTTTAATCAATTCAGGGAGGCAGAATAACTACATGGAGTTTAAGAGCGTGTGTTCTGGAGTGAGACTATTTTGGTTCAAATTCAGACCTCACCACATACCAGCTAGGTGAGCTTGAGTAAAGTATTTGACCTGCTTGAATTTTAACCTCATCATCCATAAAATAGAAATAATATTGTATTATAATTGTTATTACAACATATTGTTCTTACAAGATGGAATGAGTTTATACATATAAAATACTCAGAATGGTGCCTCGCACACAATGAACACATAACAAAGGGTACGCATTACTGTCATCGTCAAAAATGGCTACGTAACAATGCATGAGATGGCCGTGTCCTGTTGTTCAATCACTCCTCATAAAGGTTCTTTCTAGTTTTTGTACATGTTTGTTTATTCATATACATCCTTGGGTGTAGATGCTTCTATTTCCGTACTGCTGATACCCCAAGATGGTTTGGTTTAGTCAAAGGGTGTTTACATTTTACATTTTAATGTTTCTTGCCAGATTACTTTCCAAATAAGTTATAGTAATTAACACTTCCACAGGAAATATATGGATGTATGGATAACCAGTTGACCCAGATCTATTTGTTGAAAAGACTTTCTTTCCTCACTGCAAAGTCCCCTCTGACATAAGCCATGGGACCGAATATGCATGGATCTCTTTCTGGACTGTATTTTGTTCCATCGGTCTATGTCTATACTTACTCCAATCCCACACTGCTATTACAGCTTTTTCATAAGACTAGATAACTAGAAGTGTAATTTCATTAGCTTTGTTATTTTCTTGGATGATTTTGGCTATTCCAGGTCCTTTGCATTTCTGTGTAAATTTTCTGATATGACTGTAAATGATAGCTTTTCAAATCTGTCATTTATAATTTTTTCCTGCTGTATAGAAATAAAGTTTACTTTTACATTCATATGCATATAGCAACTTTGCTAAATTCACTTACTCATTCTAAGAGTGTATCTGAAGACTATTCTGGATTTTCTCTGTCTGTAAATAATAAGAATTTTATTCCTTCCTTTCTTCCTTTACTTCACTGGCTGAAAATCCCCATGCAGTATTAATTAGAAATGATGACTGGATGTCATAAACATATGATTAATTGACTTTTCAACTCATGGAAAAGGGAAAGGTTTATTTTAAAAATGGCTTTGTAAAAGTGTCTACTACTGGGAGCCTGAGTGGCTCAGTGGGTTAAGGCCTCTGCCTTCGGCTCGGGTCATGATCCCAAGGTCCTGGGATCAAGCCCTACATCGGGCTCTCTGCTCAGTGGAGAGCCTGCTTCCCCCTCTTTATCTCTCTGCCTGTCTCTCTGCCTACTTATAATCTCTGTCTGTCAAATAAATAAATAAAATCTTAAAAAAAAGTGTCTACTACTAAAATTCATTCTTTTCTTTTTTTTTTTTTTTTTACTTACATCCTCTACTATTTTTGTTACATTTATTCCTAAGCATTTTATAGTTCTGTTAGTTTGAATGTTTTAAAGTTTTAAAATTTCTATTTAAAATGATTATCCCTGGGACACCTGGCTGGCTCACTTAGTAAAGCATATTGAGTCTTGATCTCACGGTTGTGAGTTTGAGCTCCATGCTGGGTACAGGGATTACTTAAAAATAAAAACTTTTTTTAAAAAATGGTTTTTATTAGTAGAAAGAAAGTTATTAATTTTTATATCCACCACTTTATCAGAGTCTCTTAATCTAGTCATTTTTAAAATGCTTACACTTTGGTTCTGCAGTTGTATCATTTACAAAAAAATATAATTTTGTTATTTCTTAGTATTTATGTTACTGATTTTATTCTTTTGCCTCACTGCAATAGCTAAAAATTTCAAAGTAATATTGATTGATTCCTAGAAGTGTTACAGAGTCCTGTTACTGCTAAAACTTCTACTTAAATTAGGAATAGAAGGTAACCACCTAAACATGTTCCAGGTAATTTATGAAATTTTATTTTATTAAACAGTAAAGTTAAAAAGCCACTGTCATCAAAAACATGGAGTCCAGTTTTTAAAAATGTTAAGTTGGGTGAAAATGTGAAATTTATTTCACACCCAAAGTATATCAGTGCTATAAACATTATGAGAATCTGAATGAGCTTCAGGAAGTCAGAGCTATATCTTTTTCCCCAGAGAGTTCAAGATTTACAAATTAGAATTTATAAGATTTCAAATAAAATGATAGAGTTAAAAGGTAAAGTATTTCTTTAGACTTGTTTCTTGATTTGTATCTGCTCAATCTTGATACCTAGACATTTAAAGTAAGCCCACATTGGGACGCCTGGGTAGTTCAGTTGGTTGAGCAACTGCCTTCGGCTCAGGTCATAATCCCAGCGGCCTTGGATCAAGTCCCTCGTGGGGCTCCTTGCTTGGCGGGGAGCCTGCTTCTGCCTCTGCCTGCCGCCCTGTCTGCCTATGCTTGCTTGCTCTCTTTCCCTCCCTCTCTCTGACAAATAAATAAATAAATAAAAATCTTTAAAGTAACCCCGCATAATGTTTTATAATGTGAATACATCCATGAACTTCAGAGAATTTTGCTTAAAGATTGATTTATTTATTTGAGGATGAGGAGGGGCAGAGGGAGGAGAGAATCTCAAGCAGACTCCCCGTTGAGCGGAGCCTGACCTGGGGCTCAATCTCTGGACCCTGAGATCATGACCTGAGCCAAAGTCAAGAGTTAGTTGCTTAATCCACTGGGCCACCCAGGCACCCCAGAGGCTCAGAGACTTTCAGTGACTTACCCAAACTCTCTCAGCTAGTACATATCAGAGCCAGAACCTTTACTCCTGGCTCCTCAGAACACGTTCCTAACTACTCTGTGTACGGCCTCCCCCTGCTGCCCAGCAGTCCTCTGAGCTCCCCCGCAACCATGTACAGCCATCCTGGAAAGCCCCTGCTCTCTGCAGCCTCTCCTCCCACTCCCACCTGACTCCTGTCTTTTGCTCCCTCACACAGGCTCTATGGCACTCTGGACCCTCTTCCCATTTTGATATTTGGAAATTTTATGGGCTTCCATATGGAATTTCTTAAGTGAAGTTAAACTTAGGTGAAATTACTGAATTTCTTGTTTTCTTTTCTTTTTTCTTTTTTGCCATTCAATAGAGAAAGGATTGGCAATCCTATAATCATGGGGCAGTCTTTTATGTCTTTTGTAAGTAGCTTTGAGTCTGAATTGTCCTGGATAGGTTACCAAGGAGTCCTGGCTCCTTTTCGTGGCTCAAAAAAGGCTCTGTGGAGAGAAAGGAAGGAAACAGCCTGGCAGGTAAGCAGACTGAATTAATTCAAGTAGGTTATGTTTTAAGGGGCAGTATTAGAGAAGTGGAGATAGTTCTGCTTGGAAAGAATAGAAGTTGGAAATAAGAGGAAAGGAAAAAATATAATCAAGTTGGGGTGCATCGAAGGGGTTCACTGCCAGGACTTGAGTTTGTCTGGGGGAGTTCTGAACGTCACTGGAGAGTTAAAGGTTATTTGCCAATGCTATATTTTATATGAGTTTCTGCATGAAAACTAGATTCTGTCATAATGAAAGATTTTATTACTTCTGTTCTTTTGCTCCAATAACTTTCCTTGACTAAAAGAGAAATTATATAGTCTTCAAAGTATCTATGGTTTTTCTCAATCCAGTGAGTTTTTATTGAGCACCTACATTGAGGAATTTTCTTGCTTCTCTGTCAGCACAGTGTCAGTTGCCTTTTTGTTGATTCCACGTGTTAATGACCCAGAAGAAAGGGAGGGAGAATGCTGAATTCCCACTACTCCATCACGTCTGCCTCCTCTTGTAATTGGTAAGTGGGTTTTCAGAAACTATGGGCTTTGTGATATGGATGGATTTAACTTTGCCTCCTTTCAAGAACTTTCAAACACAGAGAACCAGATCCATGGGAGGAAAAAGGTTTAAAAGCCTCAAAGTAGGAAAACAAATGCTGTTTTTATCCAGCATTCTCACATGTAAGTTTCTGTACCGTGTTATAGTTCTATCTTAACACATCCCCTGAGTCTTCGAAGTTAATAATTTATTGTGGGTTTTTTTTTTTTTCAGACAGGAAAAACATGCATTCCAAAGTAGGAAGGATAATATCATACTAGTTTACTAAAGAATCAATTATGAATGACTGGTGACCCCGCGGTTGGAGTTCTAGATGAGTGGGAACTAGAGAGATTTGGCTTCACTGTACTTCATATAATCAAGAGAATCCCACCACCAACAGTAATAGATATTTCTCCCCAATCTAACAGATACAGCACCCAACTCTTAAGAAGATGAGAAGGGCTCGTATACAACTCTGCCAGACCACAGGAAATTTCACACTTTGCTGAGAACACAATTATCTTTTCCAGCACTTTAATCTTGTGTTAATAAAACTTTAAATATGACAGAAAAAGGTTTTTTTTTTTTTTTTACATAATATGAGGTCAAAAGGTCATCCTGGTAAGATGGTAGAAATCTTTTAAAATTAAATTTTAAAGAAATAACATTATTATAAAGACATCTTGCAGAGAACAAGAAAATTAGAAATTAAAGATGGGATATGGGAGAGAAAGCATTTGTACTGAGAATTGGTTCAAATAGCATACGATCTAAAAATAGGATTGATTCTTCCTAAATCATCATCATCACCGCTGCTATGGTCACTGTGTGACCACCGAGCCTTGGCTGTGTATGGCATTTCCTTGAGCTCTGGAACAGAGTTCCTTTTAATAAAGGACAATTCTTGTGCAGGCCCATTGCCCCACATGCGCGGGAAACTGAGTGTTTCAGTCAGGCCAGAAACAGTTAAGCAACATTTAGGGGCCCTGTCTCTCTTCTTATATCTAAGTAGATGCCAAAAATGTTTTGAATAATGGCCTCTTTGTTGGACTACATAGAGAGTGCCTCTCTAAGGAAAGATATATTGAGGGGGACTACATCCACCGGGTGTATGTTGAAAAATCGATTTTAGGATACGCTCATAGTTTACACTGTGGTATAATAAAAAACAAGTAATTGGTCTTTGCCCCAGATTCTGGCATAAAGCTCATAAAACCGCTGAAATTTTTCCTTTGTGTGGTAATACGATAACTATGGAAGGGAAGGGGTCTGGTAACCTTAGGATGGAGATGGTCACTGGGAAAACCAACCATGTGATTGGAGGGTTGGAATTTTCAGCCCCAGGCCCTGATCTCTGGGAAAAGGAGCAGGGCTGGAGATTGAATTTGATCACAGAAGCCAACCATTTAATCAATCGGGGCCATGTAATAAAATCTTCACAGAAACCCCATAACCACAGGTTTCAAGGAACTCCTTGGTTGGTGAACACACTGATGTGCTGAGAGGTTGGGGAGCCCCGAGAGGGCATGGGAGCTCTGCCCCTTTCCACCTCCCATAGCTTGCCTTTTTCCATCTCTTCTATTTGTTCCTCAGTTGTATCCTTTATAATAAACTAATAATTGCAATCAAAGTGCTTTCCTGACTTCTGTGACTCATTCTAGTGAATTATCGAATGGGAGGGGATGTCAAGGGAACTCTCAGATTTGTAGTCTGCGGAGCACAAGTGTGGATAGCCTGGGCACTTCATTGGTAGCTGGCATTGGAAGTGGGGGCAGCCTTGGGTTAAGCCTTTCATCTGTGGAGTCTAGGCTAACTCTGGGTAGTAGTGTTAGAACTGAATTGAATGCTTAGACGCCCAGCTGGTGTCAGCAAATTGCAGAATCTGTTGGTAACGGGGGAAAAAACACCTAACAGTCCTATCTGGTATGTAAATTAGGGAGGTGCTCAGCTAGTGAGTGTCTCTGGGCCTTTGGGGCCTCCTACCCCCCCTCCTCTTTGCAGCTATTCCAGCTCCCTTCACGCCCCTTCCCAGGCCAAGCCGAGCCACTCCTCGGTGAAAAGTGATGGAGCTGGCAATGATATCTCCATTACGGGTATATGCTTTTTATAGGGAACTATTTAAGAAAACAATTCTGGAAGGTCAAAAGAGATTCTCAAGAAAAAAGCAAAAGTTTAGGCTGTACTTATCAGGCTTGTTCTAACTGCTCAAGAGTCTAAGGCCCAGAGAAAAGAGTCTTTGAAATGTGACACCCTATTGTGCAGGAAGAGAGCTGCTCTCTCCCTCTCTCTCCAGGAAGGTGTTTTTCACCATGTAAAGAACTAATATAGGGTCTCAAACAGGGTAAATTCCCTTTAAAATACCAAAAGCTCTAATCAGAACAGGAAGGATGAGTTATGCAACCAACAATGAAGTGCTTGGGGCATAAAGGCTAGATGCAAGTTCATGGCCAGTGGTTCAGTGCTTATCATCAGGGCTTTGGGGGAAGAGGGAAAGTTTCTTGGAGAGAGGATTTAATGGAAATATGCCTGTATTCAGTGTGTTACAAAACTAATGCCTGTTTCTCATTCTCGGTGGAAATGTAAGAGTATAAATTCTGATATGGTACTTATGGGTGATTATATCACTTTACATCATTGTCTTTATTTTTGGAAGATAGTTTTAAAGCTTTACTGAGTCCTTGCTTTTCCTACTCTGAAAATATACATCTTCTAAGAAAAGAAGTCTGAATTTGTTGAGGTTTACAAATGAGCTAGAGTCTTTGTTTTACACTTTATTTTATCCGTAAATTAACTGTTAAATGGAGGTCAAGAGAAAATGGGATTGAGCTATGCGGTCACATTGTAGAATGCAATTTCAGTCACGATTGGGTGACATGTGTATGAAGTTTTCCCCTTACTTCTCTATTGGAAAATAAACTTCAAGCCAGAGTATTCTTCCTAGTTCCTTTGGAACTCTTCTAATACCAAAAATAAGGATAATTGAGGACTCACGTATTCATCACTGGTCAGGGATTTTATTTTTATTTTTTTAAATAAAAACCTCAGTGCTGAGGTTCAGACTCCTGAGAGACAGACTCTGAGATGGAACTCAGCTTCCAGGAAGATGATTAGGAAATACTCTTGGGATCAACACCCATGGGGAAGGGAAAGACAGCAGATTGAGCAGAGAAAGAAGATGGGCTCCAATGCAGTCACAGGGAAGGGCTCAGCCAACACCATGGGGGTTCTGAAACTGGGATGTCCCTTCAGAGCTGTGGGAGGTGGGTTGGGTCTTTGCATCCCATATCAACCAGTAATCAGATGCTGACCTCCCGCAAGGAAGAGGCCAGCTCCTTTCACCACGCACAATTCCTGGACAGGGTTGAGAACTGAGGGCTGTTAGCATATTTCCCAGAGCAGGGAAAATGAGCTCTTCATTCCTGAAGGGGAGATCTTCAGGGAAGGGCCAAGACAGGCACAAATATTTAATTCAGTGATTAACTATAGAACCATTAAACAACTAACAATATGGCAAAAATCATACTAGTATATAACTGATACAACCCAAAGGGAGATTTGAAGTAATAGCTATGTAAGAATTCATATATCGGATTTCCAGATGCTGCTTTTCTGGGTCATGGTAAAACAAGCTTAATACATTTCCAGTATAACTCCTATTAATCACTTTATTTGATTACCCCAAGGAACAGTCCCCCTTTTGAAATATGAGGAGAAGAATCAGGAAATCAAGAGTAGGAAGAAGATTCAGAAACTTCTTCCCTCAAATAATACCCTCCCATAATCTTAAATATAAAGACATTCAATAATTTCACCTAAGCCTAACTTTACTTGAGAAATTCCATACAGAAGCCCTAGAACCTTCCATAAAAGTTCCAAAGCTGGAAAATGGTCCAGAGTGCCACAGAGAGAATAGGAGACTGCAGTCAGGTGGGAGAGGGAGAAGAGGCTGCAGGGACAGGGGCTTTCCAGGGTGGCCGCCCCTGGTTGGGGGACGGAGCTCAGAAGACAGTTGGCAGCAGGGGAGAGGCCGTACAGCAGAGTGGTTAGGAACGTGTTCTGAGGAGCCAGTCTGCCCGGGTGTAGATCTTCTAACACTAACTAGCTGAGGGAACCTGGGCAAGTCACTTAAATTTTTCACATGTTATATACGGATAATAAGAGTATCTACCTTGGGATGCCTGGGTGGCTCAGTCAGTTAAGTGACTGCCTTCAGCTCAGGTCATGGTCCCAGGGTCCTGGGATTGAGCCCTTCATCGGGCTCCCTGCTCAACAGGAAGTTTTCTTCTCCCTCTCCCACTCCCCCTGCTTGTGTTTCCTCTCTTGCTGTCTGTCAAATAAATAAATAAAATCTTAAATAATAATAACAATAATAATAATAGTATCTATCATAACTAGAAATGGAAATCCAAGGTCACATGCTGACCTTTACAATGTTTGCACATATTCACGTCTGACTGATGCTGTGACAAACTGATGACAAACCTAGTGACTTACAACAACATAATCTGTTCTCTTACAGTTCTGGAGGAAAAAAAATCTGAATTTAGTTTCCCTGTACGAAAATCAAGGTGTCAGCAGGGCTGGCTCTTTCTGGGAGCTGTAAGGGGAGAATCTGTGTCTTTGCCCTTTGTAGCTTCTAGAGGCCACCTGTTTCTTTTGATCTGTAGCCCCTACAGCATTCACGCCAGGTGTGCTTCCTTCATCACAACCTTCTCCTGTTGTTGTCAAATCTCCCTCTACCCCGCTTTTATAAGGATACTCTGATTACATTTAGGGTCCACCTGGATAAGCCAGAATAATCTCCCCATCTCGATACTGTTAACTTAATCACATATGCAAAGCCCTTTTTGTCATACCAGGTAAGGTTCTAGGGATTAGGATGCAGGTATCTTTGGGGGGAGGGCCATGATTCAGCCTACTACTACATGGGCGATTAAATGATATGGTTTAGTTCATAAGAATATCATATTTATATCCTATCTGCTCAACAGAGTCTTGGTAGCTGGAGTTATTGCATTGTTTCTCTTCAAAAATTCATGGCATTATTTGCAACAACATGGATGGAGCTGGAAAGTATAATGCCAAGCGAGGTAAGTCAGTCAGAGAAAGACAGATGCCATACGATTTCACTCATATGTGGAATTTAAGAAACAAAACAAATGAATGAGAGAGAGAGAGAGAGAAACCAAGAAACAGATTCTTAACTATAGAGAACTGAGGGGATGCAGGGGGTGGTGGTGGGTGAAATAGGTGATGGAGAAGAAGAGTACATTTATCATGATGAGCACGCATAATGTATAGAGTTCCTGAATTACCATATTGTACATCTGGAACAAATATAACACTGAATGTTATCTATACGGTTATTAAAATAAAAATATATATATATATATATAAAATTCACGGCATTCCTGCAAAATGCCTATTGTGCCAGAAGTTGTTAGTGTTCACTAAAATACATATTTGTCCCTCTAAAATTCTCTATGTGCCTGCATAGCAGGTTGAAGCCAATACCATATGAACAGAAATTATGATAGTCATTACATGCTGGCTCTTGGAAATGGTTAACCTGATTTATTGCCTAAACTGGGACACTTTCTGAGAATTAAAGGAAAGTATATTAAGCATCTTTCCACATCAATAGGTATACGTTATGAGTGTTGCAGGCAAACTGAGGTGCATGGTGGCCCTACTTAAAAGCATCCAGTGAAGTCCTCTAGTTCTCCTCTCCTGCAGTGGTGACCTTGGAGGCCACGAGGTCCAGACAGCATGGCTAATAAGTAAAAGGAGAGTTGTTCCACCCTCACAGAACTTTGCATGAGAAAGAAAAGAACCTTTATTGCCATGGAGATTTGGGGATTGTGGGCACAGCATAACCCAGCCCATCCTGTCTAGAACAGGCATGCTCTGGCAAGTCTGGCAAGTTTGTCCTCTCCTTATCATATGGGGTGGAGGGAGGGAAGCAGCTGCCATCAGAGTAAGGGTTTAACTCCTCTTAAAGGTCAGGACTTTGAATCTCAGCAGCAAACTTAGAGGAAGAAATGCTGTAAGTGGGTACACTGAAGCTGCGCTCCCTCCTGAAGGGCTCTTTCCAGTCTGCCTATGGGCTTTTGACCAGGGATGTAGAAATGAAAACCCCAGAGTTCAAACAATACTTGGCATTTCCTGATTTTTTTTTTTTTTATAACAGGAATCACAGGGCTTATAGTCCCGCAAATAGATACAAAAGGCTCTTTTTGTTCTTATTTTCATTTTTTAGATTTTTTAAATTAATTTTTTATTATATTACAATGAATCATGGAACACTACATCAGAAACTAATGATGTACTGTATGGTGAATAACATAACTTCGTGGGGTTTTTTTTGTTTTTTTGTTTTTTGTTTTTGTTTTTTTACTTGAGAGAGAGAAAAGGGTCAGAAGGAGAAGGGGAAGCAGGCTCCCCACTGAGCAAGGAACCTGATCCCGGGCTCCATCCCAGGACCCCAGGATCATGACCTGAGCCAAAGGCAGACACTTAACAGCTTAACCAACTGAGCTACCCAGGCGCCCCAGGAGGAGACTCTTTTTTTAGAACAAAGTCTTGACAAAGAACATGAACTGAAGTTCGAATTTTGTTCATGGGACTTTGTTGTTTAGAACCAAAGCCTGACAGGCTTTGTTCATAGCTTCCACTTGCAGCAGCAAACTGGAGGGCAGACCTCCCGTGGGGGCCTGGAAAGAAAAACTGCTCACACTGACTTCTTTATTCAGCTCAGCGAACACGGCAGCTGCCTGCAAACCACTCTCACAATATGGCCGACACGGCCCGGCAACGGCTGATAGAAAGTCTAACAAAGTTTGCAATTGACAAAGGAATTTCACATAAATCCTTTCACAGAACTCTTTTTAGAAATTCTAACTTAAGCAATCAAGCTCGTGTGTCAGTATTAATAAACGAGGACGCAGAGGAAGGGGGCAAGAGGAAAACAACAGGCAGGAGAAGGAGGAAGGCTGGAAGGAGGTGGAGTGGGAATTCACCACCGAGCTTCCCTGAACATCTGCAGGCATTATGTCCCAGGTCCTGCATCAGGAACTTCCGGCTATGGATAATTCTGTGGCCACAAAAAATGTGCCAATGTTTGTAAGAATTCTTTTGGCTCATCCAGAAGTGTAGTCTAATAGCTCTCTGGGGAATTAACACTGAGTGAAAAAATGACAACCCCCCAAAGGGTTACATAGTGAATGGTTCCTTTTATATAACATTCTTAAAAAAGACAAAATTATAGACATGGAGAATAGAGTAGTAATTGTCAGAAATCAGGTATAGCGGTGGGGGTCCTTGTAGTGACAAAATTGTTCTGTAACCTGACTATAAATGTCAGCGTCTTGGTTATGATATCCTTTCATTCTGCAAGATGTTACCACTGGGGACAACTGGGTGAAGGGTACACAGGATCTCTCTATATTATTTCTTATAATTGCAAGTAAATCTATAATGATCTCAAAACAAAAAGTTTAATTAAAGAAAAGGATGGCTGAAAAATAATAATACATCTATTAAGTGCCCATTTACCCTTCTGAAAATTAGCAAATATTTAGATAGGCTGAAAGCCACTAATGAAGGAAGTTTCCAATGGTCAGATGAACAAAGACTCATTTCACATTAAGGCAGGAAAAAAGAAAGATGACCACAACGTATCAAATGCTTACCACTGGCGTTAACACTGTCCGGGTATGAAATGCATTGAATGCTTTTTCGAACATAACTCTCTGTGAGGAGAACCTACAGACAAGAAACTGAAGTGCTGCGAAATAAAGTAACTTGCTCACAGTCATGCAATCAATAGATGGTGGAACCAAGAATTAACTCATGTTTTTATCCACTAAGATACATTCCTTCCAAATGTATCTGCCTTAGCAGAATCTAACAGCCCTGGGATCATTAAGGATTAATGACTTGTCCGCAGGGGGCAAAACTGGACAAGAGCTTGTACCAAGTGGTCTTCCTATCCTACCGGGCTCTCACAGGTGGCTGAGAAAAAAACATAATGGCATTAGCTGCCTGAGATACAGGCAAAATAAGAGCAAAAATCTCGAATGGCTAGTGTCCTAAGTATTAAGGAGGAAAATGGGTAAATTTACACCTGCTCCTTCTTGGTGGGTTTATTTTAATATGAAAACATTTGTGCAGAGAAATTCCAAAGCTTACCAGTTGACTCAGCTATATGAGGCAAAAGTCAGTATCTCTGAAAATGGAAATATGATCTCATTGCTAAGGGTACAGTTTTTTAATAAGGGAAAAAGTTCTGCAAAATGAATGAGGTAAATGAAACTGTTTACCTCCATTTTTAGCAAAATGGAAAACAGTAAACAGATATGCTAATTATACCCCTGCCTTTCACCTCCTTTGAAGATACCCAAAGTGACTAAACTTCAGGAAGTCATCCCTTTGGTTTAGAAATGCAGTTGTATCCTGAATGAGGCCAGGCTTGCTTGATCCAGCAGTATACACACTGCTTGCCACTTAGAAAGTAAATACACAATATCAGGTTCATGATTATATTTTGGTTTAAATTACATCCAAGTATCATTATACAGCAAATTGCACGTATCACAAAAGTAGGACCAGTCCTTTGAGCACAGAGAGCACAAAGACTCTGGTTCCATGATGAGCGGGAGCGTATTTCACCTTGACACTATTGCTGGCAAATCTCTGAGAGATGAGCATTTTGAAAACGCTATAAACAGCTTAGCCTTTTCTTAGCATTTTGAAGAGCACATTAATAGCCTGGCCTTTTCTTAAGGGCTTTCTTTTTCCCTTCGCCAAATTTGACAGCTAGAAGTGAACAGTGAGAGGATGGAATCAAAGTCAGGGCTATGTTTTAAAAGCAGTGTGGAACTGATGTCATTCGGTATTGTCTTCAAAAGAATATAAGAATATTAAGTGGATGTCTCATGAACTTACACACAAAGGATACTCTTCACTTGAGGACAGAATGATAATGTCTCAGAGAAGAAAGATATAATTCAGATGCCCATAAAATCTATTCAGACAGCTCTTGGCTGGTACCAAAAAAAAAAAAAAAAAAAAGCAGAAGAAAAAGAAAAGGAAATCTGTAACTCTCAACTCCACCAAAAGAAGTTAGAGTTATTAGTAAAATTAATTTTTAAAGACTTAATAAACAGCTACTGTAGAATATGTGAAGCCTTAAGCCCAGTGCTGTAAATGACAGTTTAAAAGACCACAAGGTTATCGTCAACATTCGGAAAGTTTTGTTAAAAAAAACAAAAAAAACAACAACAAAAAAAAACCCAAGAGGCATAGGGTAATGTAATGAAATTAGCCAAAGGAAAGTAACTAGCTTGGCATCAGCATGTAAGATTTAACAGCTTAAAAAACAAGTGAAGTGGGAGCTGTCCCATATAAATAGGGACACCTGAAACCCCATTCACCACCCAGAAAAGCTGCATTTCCAAGGGTGCTTTGACAACCCACCTGGTTTATCTTCTACCCTTCTCTGTAGAAATGCACAGCAATTTCTGGGCAGCTACAGAGCATATTTGGAGAGAGTTGCCAATTAATTTTTAAAAGCTCCTAAGCAGGTTGCCAGGAGCGGCCTCTGGTCAGAGTAGTAAGAAGCCAACAAATTGGAAGTGCTCTGCTGGATGTTGGGGCAGATTGCATTTTCCCAAAATGGCTGCAACAATAGCTCTCGATCCCATGCCCTTCTTACAGTTTGACCTTGACACTGCCCATCAAGAGGTAGAATCTGCATTATGTGGCTTAAAAAGCTGGGGCAGAAACAATGATAGAGTTCTCCCTGGTTCTCTTGGGAGGCTCATTCTTGAAACCCAGACGCTATACTGTGCTGAAGCCCAACTGGCCACACAGAGGCCACATGTCACGTTTTGGCCCACAGCCTACTCTGTGTCCCCAGCTCTTAGCCCCAAGCCACCTACTCTGTGTCCCCAGCTCTTAGCCCCAAGCCGACTGCCGGCATCAAGCACCAAACCAAACTAGCCTTTGAGCCTTCAGGGATTCCAGCCCTCAGAATCTGAATCATTCCCAAAGTGTGAGTCTTCCCAGCTGATGCTCTAGATACCATAGAATGAAGACAGATCCTTTCAAATATTTAGTAAAATGTGGGTCATTTTATGCCACTAAGTTTGGGGTGCTTTGTTAAATAATAATAGTAATTGGAACAGAGGAAAATGGGACATGCATGTGGCTAAAAGTGATGCAAGCAGTCATTCCTAGCACTGGAATTTCTATAGCCTCTCCTTCGGGATGTACTCAGATGCTTTATGCTACACAGGTTTTCTACTATAGCCACTACTTTGCTTACAAGGGCCTAACTCCAAGGGAATTCACATGGCTCTGAGATGATCATAATGTTTTGCTTAGGATGGTGCCAGGCACTACCTATGAGTTTATGTGGATTAACTCACTTAATCCACACAACAAACCCATGAGCTAAGTACTATTTTTTTTTTTTTTTTTTTTTTTTTTTTAAGTAGGCTCCACGCCCAGCATAGAGATCAACTCTAGGCCTGAACTCACAACCCTGAGATCGATCGATCGAGACCTGAGCTGAGGCCAAGAGTCGAAAGCTCAACCAACTGAGCCACCCAGGTGCCTGGATCTAAGTATAATTTTTATTCCCACCCTACAAATAGGGAAATGGAAGCATGGAGGATAAACCACCCGCCCAAGGTCACACAACTAGTGACATCAGGGCTGGGCTGGGATTCGGAGCTGGGCAGTTTGGATCCCAAGCTTGTCCACTCACGACCACCCACTCATTCTCCCTCAGCCACCTATGGCTCAGTCCAGCCCCTCCCCCTGATGGCCAAGAGGGCCCAGACTGAAAAGGGGGACACTGCTCGCTTCAATGTGATGATCAGGGCTAGAGCCCAGGCTCTGGAGTCTGCCAGTCCTCACTGGGACAGTTACTAGCTGTGTGACTTGGGGCAGGTCTTTTAACCTGTTAATCTCTTTCTTCCCACTTTTATGCGAAACAATCACCCATTGTAAAACGAGGACGAGGACCATCATCTTCGTTAAGCATTAGCACCATTCCTCCTCTCTAGAGCGTCTTCAGGGCAAGGACTCTGTCTTTCTCACCTGGGATTCCTCCTTTGGGGCCAGCACGGTGCCGTACACCCAGTGCAGCTTGCAGCTGAGCTCACATTGGCTTGTTCTTTTTTTTTTTTTTTTTTTTTTTAACTTCTATCTTCATTTCTGTCTCCAGGGCTTTGGGGATTTGTTCCGTTCTTTCCATCCCCATGAATAAAGCCATAAATCATGCCTTTACCACTGAACCTAGGGCTTGAGTTTTCTGCCTCGTCTTTCAAAGGTCTTCCTGGTCAGAGGAAAAGGCTTTCATGGGCACCCTTGATCATGTTTATATCTACCTAAGGATTCTCTACTGCCTTCCAATCATTTTCCAAAGTAATTAAAACTCCGAACCATTGGCCACAGGAGCTTCTACTAACTTGATTTCTTGTAGGGAATTATTGAACCCTTCTTAAAGGATATCACAGGGAATTTCTCACTTTCAGAATTATGTCAAGATAATAGAAGAATATTAACTGAGATTATTACTGAGGAGGGGTGTCTGGCCCCCAGGCCTCTGTGCTATCCTGTACTGTAATTACTTCATATTTGTCTGTCTCCTCCACCAAACCAAAGGCAGGGGCTCCAGCTGTTTCTTCTGTATCCCAGTGTCCAGTCCAATGGCTGGCAAAGAAGATGCAGTTGCCAGATTTTACTATTCAAATGTATGGAGATGATGAGCCCAAAGTCACTGGTAATGTCTGGACTAGAACTGCAACCCAGGGGGATCTCTGGAAGATGCATTAAGAGCATTCGTTCATTTCACAAACATTTATTAAAAACCTCTTTGAGAGTCAGCAGTGGGCAGGGCAATGAGCATAAAATGTAATAAGATCCAGTCTTATTATATAAAACCCAGTCTGCTCTCATAGGGGAGACCAATATGGAAGCACATCATTAGAACACATTTTGATAAGAGCTAAATATGGGGATCTAAACCCTGGGCCGGAGAGGAAGTGATAACAAGAAGGCAGTCTGGGTTAGGGTTAACACATTAGGGTGGGTTATTTCCCATTTTTACATGATAACAGAGCAAAAGATAAGATGCGAGCATTGTGGAGTGATCCCCCAGCTCACAGCCAGGGTCATAAGGTCAAAAGGGGTCATAACCGTAAAGGCGGTCATATGGTAGAATCAATACATCAGACATACAATTAAAGATGCTAATGACTAAACTAAGTTAGGTTAATATATCTGTGACTCTGTGTCTCCCTCTACCAGTTCTTCTGCCCTCTCCATACTTCTTACCCAAACCTTCTTAAAGATAATAATTCTTTTAGTGACCAGCCTGTGGTTGGTGTCAATATCTGATCCTAAATACATCAAAAAATGATCATTTTAGGAATCAGAAATAAGGGAACGTGTGCACACTAAATTCAGCCGTGTGAAAAGGAAAGCACATGGATAATGTACATAATAATGTCATGGAAGTCCTTAGAACTTATCTGTCACTAAGGATATTTTTTAATCTTAAATCCAGGTTATTTTTAAGGAAATATATTGCATAATTAAACTATTTTAAGCACAGCCGGGGCTTGAGAATCAGGCCATCTTGGTGCCCTTTCAGAGTGGAAGAGAGGAGTTTTGGATCTATTCTGAGGTGAATTCATGGCTGTGAAGCCTCTCCCATGCTCTCCGCTGCCTTGCTCCTACTCTCCTCTAGCATTGGCCTCTATTGCCATTTTCCTCTCCCGTGTCCAGGAAGGTAGGGGGACTAGAGAAAACCCACAAGCCAAGCCACCTGGTGCCCCCCACAAATGTCTGATCTGTAAATCTCCACGTGGCCTTTGATTCTCTTATCTGTCCTTGCTCTGCTTCCTCGCTCAACACACCTAACAACTGTGAATACTCAACACCGTCCTCATTCTCTCGGAAGACCGTGCTCTCCACCCCCGACCCTGCTGCACAGCAGGTAAACTTGCCTCCACTTCGTGAAGAAAGTGAACACCTCTGCGTGTGAACTGCCTCAGCTTCTCCCACCCTTTTCTTCCACACTCAGTCACACTCCCACCCTCACCCTCCCTCCTGCCCACCAGCCTCCCACCCCCAGACACAGAGAAAGAGGTGACCTTCCTCTGTTCCCAGTCCTCTCTGTTGCTCACGCGGTCAAGGTCTTTGTGTTCCCAGCCTCTCCAAAGGCCCTCCTCCACTGTCTGTCCTGACCTCTTCTAAGAGGCATCCTCCTCCCCTCTTAGCCCTTCCCCCTCATCGCAGCTCGGATCCTAGTGCCCTTCTGACCGGCTCCCTCCCGCTGTTCCTCCACCCCTGCACACGTCTCACCCAAACCTTCCTGAAGATTCATCTATACCTGCAACTTTCACACTCTCATTCCTCAATTCCCTGCAGCATCGGCTCCCTATTCTAATGAAACATTCGCTGGGTATAACTTAGAGATGCAGACCTCAGACTGAAGCAGGACTGTCTTTGACTCCTGCCTCCACCACTTACAAGGTGTGAGATCCTGAACATGCTGCTTAATTTCTTCATTTCTAATGTGGGGATAATAATAATAACCATCTTCACAGAATTCTTGCAATATTCAATGAGATACTATATTTAAAACACTGAGTAGTGTCTGCACATGCCATGTGCTCAATAAAAATTATTACTAGCAGTAGTATTTGCATTAATGATTATTATCATTATTATTTGGCACTATGCTAGGTCTAGCTAGAAATCCTGAACTAAAAGGAATCCTACCAAATTCATGCAGCCAAGAAAAACTAGTTTGCAATCTTCTTACACAGTGAGGCTTATCTCTTGGCTTAGAATCACCTTTTCCACCTTTGAATCAGGCTCTGCTCCTAGGAATTTCCTTCCATACTGATTCTGTATGACTCTGGTCTGTGCACGCACACACACACACACACACACACACACACACACAGTAAATGTATTTGTATAATGTGAACCAATAGGAAAATACTTAATTTAGCTGAAAACAGGGCTTTTAACATCTGCTGCTTTTGCAGTGACAAAAGTATCTACACACCAATGTCCTTGTGCAGCTGGAAGTCAATAATTACTGATGAGCAGACGGTTGTATATAATGACTCAGTCCTCCTCGTGGTCAGTCACCACAAGAACAGAAAGCATATTTTTAGCATCAGGACTGAATCCTACCTGACAACCTGGAAACTGCAATAATTTGAATCTATGTAGGCAAGGAAAGGATTACTTTGTTGTTAGTACACCAGAAATGAATTCTAATGGTCATTTAATCCCTTGTGATAACTCACTAAGAAGTTTAGCACAGAGTGTTCATTTCCTTCCTCCATTTTCTTGCTATTCTCAGTTTTTTTGGTCACAGGCTGTGGATAGCAATATTTGTTTTAATTAGGAAGACGCAGCATAGGCGAAGGCAATTGCAACAGGTGTTGCAGTAAGGAACCAAATTGCACAGTGAGATCTCATCTCAGTGACAAATACGACTTCACTAAGGCATGTCATTTTGTTTGTCTAACAATTTGCTTTTTGGAACAGGCTTGGAAATTCCCATGCCCCACCCCAGCACTACTAGGTAAGGGTTGCTTTCAGGGGAGCTATCAGTATGGGATTCAACTGGGGGGGGGGGCGCCTTCTCTTGGACTGGTGGAGTCTTTCACTGCAGGGATCACAAGTCAGGATCCAGCACGCTTACCCAGTGTCTCTGGGATTCAACAGTGATGTGCATCACAAAGAAAATGCCTCCTGGTTCTTTCTCTCTCTCTCTTTTTTTTTTTTTTAGATTTTTTTTTTTTTTTAATGTAATCTTTATACCCAATGTGGGTCTAGAACTCACAACCCTGAGATCAAGAGTTGCATACTCCCACCGACTGAGCCAGCCAGGTGCCCTATCTTTGTCTTTAACACCATTCCTCTCCTTTTCTGTCAATATTTCAAAATAAATTTCGATTCTAAAAATCTCTTTGAAATTAGTTGACTAGGGGATGAAGAATTCACATGCGGAAGGCAGGACCACCATTAGGGGTGGTGATGATGCCTAAAACAGCTAATAATTACCAAACATTTATTTGTGCGAGGCGCTATTCCAAATACTTAACATGTATTATTTCCTTTAGTCCTCACAGTTGTGAAGTGTTGGCATTATTACCCCCACTTTACATTTGAGAAAGCTGAAGCTCAGGGAAATTAAATAACTTGCCTGTGGTCGTACAACTAGTAAGATTCAAGGCGACGATTCCAACCCAGTTCTGTCAGATGCCCGAGCCCATTAGTGCTATGTATCATGTGTCTTAAAATAGCAACTCCTTCTTCGGTGACCTATTTTTAACCATAGTTTGTATGAAATTAGATTAAACTTGATCTTTGTTATAATGTCTCCCATGGTAAATCTATATATTTCTATGATACGTAATTAGGTTCCCCTTTTAAAAAACTAGAAAAGGACATGAATGGCCAATTTTTTTTTAAAAAGTCAAATATTAAATTTCAGATATTTAAAAGTGGGACGCCTGGGTGGCTCAGTGGGTTAAAGCCTCTGCCTTCGGCTCAGGTCATGATCCCGGGTTCCTGGGATCCAGTACCGCATTGGGCTCTCTGCTCTGCAGGGAGCCTGGTTCCCCCCTCCTCTCTCTCTGCCTGCCTCTCTGCCTACTTCTGATCTCTGTCAAATAAATAAATAAAATCTTAAAAAAAAAAAAAACAAAACAAAAACTAAAGAAACTTTGATTCAATTCAAGAAAGAGTAACCAAGTGATACATGGTGCTAGGCACTTAAAAGTATTCAAAAAATTAAGATAAGTACTGCTCCGTATCCAAGAAACTAATGATCTAGTGGGAGAAACACAGTGTAGTATTTCAGTTCTTACTTCAAATATTATCTCCTAAGATAGGTCTTCCTGGCCCACCCTATCTAATCTCTTGCCCCATTTCCTTTTACCTTCTATCACAGGGTCTAGCAAACTTTTTTCCTATAAAGGGCCAGAAAATAAAAAACTGAGCCTTTCTGGGCTATCTGGTCTCTGTCAAAACTACCCAACTCTGCTGCTATAGCTCATAGCAGCTAGAGATCACAAATAAACAAACAAGCATGCTGTGTTCCAATAAATCTTTATTTATAAAATGGGCAGTGGGCCTGATGGAGTTCATAGGCTGTAGTTTGCTGACCTGATCCTACTCTAACATATAACTCCATTTTCTCTTTCATATCATTTAACAGAATCTGAAATCATCCTGCTTAGTGACTTATTATTATTATTTGCTATTTCCTTCCACAAAAATGGCAGCTCCAAGAAAGCAAGGTCTTTGCTGCTTGTTCACATCTGGCTCTCCAGGGTCTTAGAAAGGGCTTCCTGACACATGCACAGCTCACCCTAAAGATTTGTGGACTGACTGAATGAGTGAGTACTATTTCACAAAAGGAGAAATACTGATTGCCAACAAACATATAAACTTATATTTGGCCAGATAATTAGTAAATACGAAATAACTGAAAATGTCATTTTTTTTCACTTACCATACCTAGAATGGTTAGCAAAAAGGAAGGAGGAAGACAAGAGAGGGAAAAGAAGAGGAAGGGGAAGAGAAAGGAGAGGTTGGGGAGGAGAGCCTGTCTAGAGGAATACATGGGTAACTCTCATCTACTGTCAGTGAGAGAGTGTAGATCCTGGGAGAACTGAAAGCAGATGCCTCTACACTCACGTTCACAGCAGCATTATTTACAACAGCCAAAAGGGAGAAACAACTCAAATGACTACCTACAAAAGAACCGATAAATATTCGTAGTACATCTGCAGAATGGGGTATTATCAAGCCTTAAGAAGGGATAAAGGAGTGACATGTGCTGTAAGATGAGCTTTGAAAACACTGAACTAAGTGGAATAAGCCAGCCATACAAGATGAGTATGCATGACTCCACTTACGTTCAGGTGTCTAGGATGGGCAAATAGTACAGTAGAAACCAAAAGTAGAATGGAGGTTACCAGGAGCTGGGGGAAGAGGAAATGGGGAGTTATTATTTAATGGATACAAAGTTTCTGTTTAGAATGGTAAGAAATTCTGGAGGTGGATGGTGGAGATGGTTGCACAGCATTGTGAATGTACTTAATGCCACTAAAGTGTATACTTAGAGATGGTTAAAAACATAATTTTTATATTATGTATACCCCACCATAATAAACAAGTATATTTACTTTTTTACTCCAAAACCGTACTCCTAAGAAATAACTATGAGGAAATAATACAGAAGGGTGAAATATGTATATGCTAGAATCCATCAACCTCAAGATCCTTGAATAAAAATCTAGTTGTATAAATAGAGCCTGACAACAAATATACAAAAGGGACCATTATGCTATAATGGTATTAAACATGACAAGGTAGACTTTTCACATAAAAATATCTCCATAACACTACTGTTAAGTAAAAAAAAAAAAAATCAAACTATAGAATGCATGTACAGTAATAATTCCATTGATGTAAAAATTCTAATGTTTATTTATATGTGGAAAAAATTTGAGATATTCTCTAAAATGCCCATAGTTGGTTATTCTCTGAATAGCAGAGTTGAGATGATTTTAAAATTATCCTCTTTATAATTCTCTCTACTTGATTTTTTAAAAAAGAATATTTTTAACCAAAACAACATGCTATTATAAACTCCTGTTTATCACTTTTTCACATTAATTAAGGAAGGTTAGGCCCTTGATACTTTCATAATAGATGTTTTCTGTATTTCTGTTTCCATAGCAACAATAATACTTGTGAGAGAATCAGATACATTTTCAAAAAGATACATACCTCAGACAATGGTCTTACATCTCCATCAGTCAAAAACAGATTTATTATTTCAGAGCAACATTCAATAATCATGTCCTAGAAATAAGAAGACAATAAAGTGAGGTTGAAGTTACTGGTAAACTACTAGATATTTTAGTTATGAACTATTTCATTTGTCTTTTCTTGCATCACCACCTAACCCTAATTCCCAGGAGAAAACTAAGACTCATAGGTCACAATCCCTTATATAATTAAAATTATTTGAAAAGACACAGGATGGCCATAATAGATAAGATTTACTTATGAATGATACATTATTTCATTGTTAAAATTCATATGTTACAGAATTCACACCAGAATAAAGTTTTAGAAAATCACTTTTCTTCTGAGAAGAGAACCCGGGGATAAAGAGATTCAAATAGCAGAGAAGAATGGTTAAGAATTGAGAATGAAACAGAGTAAATGAAAAGGAACCAAGAGTCTGTACATTACATTGTCCGTTGCTGGTGACACTGCCACACCCCCTACTGTGTGGACACAGCCATGTTTATGTGTGGACCTCTGACCCCAGATGGACCTACTCATGTGCAGGGATGAGTCAATCAGATTCTCCATTATCATAATTTCATAGAAGGAAGGGCAAGAGAAGAGAGCTATAGTGAGTACTAACTATAGTAGCTGAAGGTCCTGAGACAAACATGGAAAAGGCAGCCATTGGGCTAGATGTAAGATGAATAAGAGAAGGAAACAGATGTGTGAGAACTTACACACACCCATAGTTAAGCATAGTCTTGGCTCCGGACTCAACAGTTCCATTTTCTGTGAGGCACATTGTGTTTGGTTTCCAGTCCCTATGTATGAACTTACTTATTGTACCCCGCCACATACTGCCTTCCACCACACCTACTATACTTGAACTAGTGTAAGTAGCCTTCCTTTACTTATAGCTAAAGGAGTCACGACTACAAGACTGTCAGAGATAAACTCTGCCTACTTTGTAAAGTTGCCAGTGTCCAGCAACAATTCACTTTTATTGTTGTTTAATACACATGTGTACCAGCATTCAGAAATATGAAAATGATAAAGTTACACTAATTTTTAAATTATGATTGACCAATGCTGATTGAAACCTTAAAATATAGAAGCAAACAACTAAATTCACAGCCCCAAACCATATTATATTTAAGTTTTAATAAATGCATGAACATAGAAAAGATCACATTTTAGAGTTCTAAAGCTATTGCAAATTCAATTCAATTTAACAAATAAATTCAAGATGCTGTGGAACACAAAGATGAAGAAACAGACCCTATCCTCACAAAGTGTTCAATAGATGAGAAGAATAGATTCATACACTCCTAAGTAAAATACCAAGTAGAACATAGTCAGAACATGGGTAGGAATAGGTTAGAGGAAACTGAATGTGGGAGAAAGGAATTGTAAGGAACCGGAAAGACTTCTTGGAGGAAGGGGCATGTGAATTGAGCCTTGAATGAATAGTAGGATTTCACTGGCAGAGAATGGGGACAAGAACATTCCAGATGGAGGGAGCCATGTGAGCAACAGAACAGTTGATATTCAAGAACACAAAGCATCTGATATGGTCTTCACTGTGGGCATGTATAGGAAGAATGGCAGTGAGAGTGATGAGAAACAAGGCTGGAGAGGTGAACTCGCAACATGTAAAAGTAAGGAATTTTAGAGGCACTGGCCTGAGAAAATCATGATCTGGTCACTTTATAAAAGATACTTCTGGCCACAGTTTAAAGGTGAACTGGACTCAGAAAGAAAAAAGAGAAAGAGAAATTAGCTACGAGGCTACTCAAACTGTTTGGGCAGAAAATGATCGTGGCGAGAAATGGGCCAGCTTCAGTGGGACCAAAAAAGGTGGTGGGCAAGCAGGATATCCAGCACTGATCAGGGTATACTACTTGGCAGTGATTAACCTTCCAGGCTCTTGGTCTACTTTAAGACAGAGAGGATACTCCTCTGAACACTGATACTCCTCTTCTTTATCTGTATTTCTATACTTCTAATTGAGTTCTCAGGACTCATTGTACTCTGATACTTCTCTTATTTATCTATATTTCCATATTTCTAATTGAGTTCTCAGGACTGGTTAAAGTAGGTTTCCTCCCTATAGGGAAGGTTTCAGTAACAGCCATGACACGTTACTGTCATGATTTCATCAAGAGCTATCAAACAAAATGAGACTGTCTATATCATTAATCATTTCACATAACAGATGAAGACAGCAATGTTATCTGATAAATAATTGCCTTCTCCTCCCTGTCTCAACATTTATCAAGCAGAAATTTCACCTCAACAACATCTTATTTCTTTGGCATTATTTGTAGTATACCATTATAAACATCAGAAGTTGGCTGATTGGATGCTGGGCTACCACAGAAATGTAGCCTTGAACTTGTCACACCAGGCAGAGAGCTGCCAGAGGTATACTGTGTGTGGCTGGCAAGGCACTGAGAGAACAAAGAATGACCTGTGTTCAATCTTTGCCATTTTTCCCTTAAAAAGGAGCATCTGATGATTCTACCAAAGATGGTTTTCTGAGTTACTTCAAAAATAACCATGCTGGTTCTTTGACTTAGTTGAAATCCTCATCTTCCTTCACTTACAGAAAAAAACATTCCTGGAGTGCCTGGGTGGCTCAGTGGGTTAATCCTCTGCCTTCGGCTCAGGTCATGATCTCAGGGTCCTGGGATCAAGCCCCACATCGGGCTCTCTGCTCGGCAGGGGGCCTGCTTCCTCCTGTCTGCCTGTGTCTCTGCCCACTTGTGATCCCTGTCTGTCAAATAAATAAATAAAATCTTTAAAAAAAAATTCCTAAACTCTTTTCCATCCTCTAAACTTGCTTTCCTCATTCCTCCTCCACATGCCACTGTGTGTGGCTGGCAAGGCACTGAGAGAGCAAAGAATGACCCTTGTTCATTTGCTGAGAGTAATCTCAGCAAATCATAGGGTGGATCATGAGAAGTCCTTCCAGGTGCTGCCCCCTCCCTCTCCTACCACCCATACATACTCACCCTTCCCTTTTCCTGGCCCTTGCTTACAGAACCAAGTTCACTCACCATTTTTTCATTCAACACCTACTGTATGCATCCTAACTGACATAAGCTGGTAATGAAAAGACAGAAAGAGAGTCCTTAAGCAGTTGATTTATGGTCTAGTGGGGAGAAAAGTAAATTAAGAGTACCATGTGGTGAATCAGAGAGGAGGAAGCACTTCATTCCACCCATGTCTTCCCATCTCTCACTGTTCACCCTGTTCTCCCGCCACAACAGATAACTCATTGTCCTGAGTAGAACATTTGGTCACTGACTTTATATCCCTTCTCTTGTTCTATCCTCAGTCGGCTCTGAGTGCCCTTCAACCAGAAGCAAGTACTAGAGAAGCACTGTGTGTCAGGGCTGTGTGTTACCGGGCTAGAAATTGCATATAAGATTATGAATAAGACCCCCAGCAAGGGAGTTTGCAGTAAAGACAGAGGAAGAGCCATATAAACATGTAAAAGCCAAAACAATACAGTACCGGTACAGGGTGTTTTGGGGAATTTCGTCAGAGGGCCACATGTGGATGTCAGAGAGATACTAAAGAACACCACAGTTGGGGGGAAAGATTTAAGAGAAATTTCGCTATGCATTATGAAAGGATTTCCTCTCAAATGTTCTTATGAGAGATTCCACAAAAACTTCGATTATTTTCAATGGTTTTGAACATCAGATTGATGTTTCTTTGAATGCCATATTTTGCTAAAAGAGGACCACCAGGTGGCTGGGCTCATTATGAATGACATCTAGGTACTTACAGCCAGACCCATACAATGATGAAGCTCCTCCATGACAAAGACCTACTTGTACTGATTTCTGTAGGCTCTTATTTCCTCCCCAAGCCTGGAAAAATTTTTACACATAATAGTTCCTCAAAAGGAATTTGTTAATTGATGCTAATGTTCAATGTATTTTTTTCTGTTTTCATAGTCCTTTGATATTTGAGATATGTTGACTATAATTTTTTAAGATTTTATTTTGGGGGGTGGGGCAGAGGGAGAGAGAGACAGAAAATCTTACACAGGCTCCATGCCCAGTGCAGAGCACAACATGGGGCTTGATCTAACAACCCTGAGATTAACACCTGAGCTGAAATCAACAGTCTGATGCTTAAATGACAGAGCCACACAGGCACCCTGACTATATACAAATTTTAATTGCCTTGTACAGTCCAGGCATCCCATAAATGTTTGCTGAACTAACCTGAGGTGAATTGGTAAACATATGTTAGGCTTTTCATATCAGTATGCTATCATTCCAAATAAGGTGTTTGTCTCTTAAAGTCAGGATGGTTTACATCTTTCATATGCTTTCAAGTCCCTGGTAAGCTCTGAAGATAACCCTAAAGCTACAACTGACAGGTTAAAATAACTCAGTCATTCTGAGCCAGTGTTGTTCATTTTAGAAGGACATACACAGTTTTCAAGCCAGAAGTGATTAGAACACCTGTTGTGTAGCCCTCTTAATACATCTCATACTAATATCTGTGTTCTGAATTTCTTAGCTTATTCCAGACTATAGGCTTTGGTGGGAGTTCGGTGGGGGGGGGGGGGGTAAAAAGGGGAAAGGAATAAGAAAGAGAATAAGATTCATTATCCCCCATATCAACTAAAGGCACATTTTCTGGGCCCTTCTATTTAATAACTCACCAAAAATCTATACTGTGATAGAAATAAATATAATAGATTATAGAGGTTATGAAATCCTATCCAATTCCAGACCAGAATCGATCTCTTCAAGTGTCCTAGTTAACTTCCAATTAGCACCAAGTGAAGGTTGTCATGACAACGAACTGGCAGATTTAGTGAATGGGATTTGTTATAACACAGAATATAGCTGCCTTTTTTTTTTTTTTTTTTTTAAGTTCCAGCTGACATACTGGAAAAAGAGAAAACTTTATATGTTCCTTCTATTTCTCAACTTTTCAAATGTTCTGAACTACTCTGTTTGCCAATTCACCTAAACAAATAATGGTTTGTCTTCCATTTGATGACATTCTCTCATACATAGAACCAACAGAACTAAAACATACCTAAAAATGCCCTACTTAGAGCTGAAGAAACATTTTCTAAGTCGAAGAATAAGACAAATTCAAAGATTGAGCAGAGAACATCAGGACTGAAGTCATTCTGTTTTACTCAAGGACTGATCCACTCACATATACCATTCCAATTAGGACATGAAAGCAAGCCACAAACCTTGGTTAAGGCAAGGTAGGGTCTCTGGATTCCTCCCTCTGCTTACATCCAAATGCTGCCCCATATCCCCATTTATTTGGTATTGTTTATATTCTTAGTCAACCCCTTGACTGAGACATTGGGCTGATTGTGATAAATTTGCTAGCCACAAGGGGCCCAGAGGGAATTTCTGATGACTCACATTCCAACCAAGGGACACAACTCTCCATCTCAGAGCACTATTTTAGTGAAATGATCATATTTTAGAGATGAGATGAAAATAAGTCCCTGCTAAGTGACTGACCCTAGGTAGAAAACTGAGTGGTAGAGCAAAACCTAGACTCCCTGCTTTCACGGACGCTCACTCTCACTGCCTCAGACAAACTAAGCTGAAAAAATGGTTTCAGGAGAAAATAATCATTTTCCATATATGAACTATATAGAAGTGGATTCAGGGACAATTTCAGCAAAGAATATTCTAGACTATGGCTCTGATATGTTTGGTCTACAATTGAAAAACTGTGATTATTAAGTGATCTACAAAAGAAGTGCAAAAATGAGTTGAGTTCTTTTTAAAAACAGATATAAAACGGCAACCATACACTTTATAAAAATATGTGTTATATTATTATTTTCTAACATATATAATCTCATGGGTTTGAGGTATCTGATCTACTAGGAAATTTCATACTCAGTATTTAGTATTCAGTATATCAGTAATATCACGAAACATCTGGCAATTCATATTATAACATACAAAGATACTGAAAGAATTTGGGGATGTACAACCCCAAATCTAAGATAATCAGTTCTATCATAAATCCAAGCACACAGCAGAGGAGATGTAAGTATGGGGAAGTGGCATTCCGCAAAGGCTAACTGTTCTTGCCTGATGAATCCTCGTAAAGCTGGGCTTGTTGCTTTCACAATAAGGAAAAATGCATTCACTCACTCTACTGATAAATTCAGACTCAAAATGCAAATAAGTATACTCTGAAAATGAGAGTTGCCAACTTTTATGCCTTCACATGAGTGCATAGATGAGGAAAGCAATAAAAAAGGGCTAAAGCTACAACCAAAACTAACGTAACAACTATAATTCAATTTAAAAAAAAAGGTTAAAATGGTAAAAAAGAAAAAAATAGAAAAAAGACAAAAAAAGAGCTATATCAATACTACTCTTTAAGAAGTAAAAATGTTTGGGGCACCTGGGTGGCTCAGAGGGTTAAAGCCTCTGCCTTCGGCTCGGGTCATGATCCCAGGGTCCTGGGATCGGGCTCTCTCCTTGGTGGGGAGCCTGCTTCTCCCCTCTCTCTCTGCCTGCCTCTCTGCCTACTTGTGATCTCTCTCTGTCAAATAAATAAATAAAATCTTTAAAAAAAAAAAGTAAAAATGTTTTATTATTGGTAATTGACTATTAACCTTGCAAAAAGTGGTTTAAGGAAAAAGATACAACAAACCAAATATGAAGGGAAGATCCTAAAAGCTTACAGAGAGGAAAAACAGAGCCGGGCCCCAACTGGCTGGGATTTCAACCAGGAAAGCAACAAAGGGAGGTCCCAGAATTAGAGCTGTGTGGCAGGCACTGGGGGCAGGCAGTCCTCAATTAAGCAGAAGAAATAAAGGAACTGAGACATTATTTGATGAGCATGAACACTTGGGTAAGAAATCTGTGGATGAACATATGAAAATTCTGATGAAATGAAATGAAGAAAGTTAAGGAAAAAAAAAAAGTCAAGAAGAATCAAAGCTTATACAAGAAGAAAATGACCTTAGTAAGCTATTTGACTTGGCTGTAGTAATGTAAATACTTGAATATTGATTCAACCAAAATCTGTAGATATAACAATACTCGGGAATGGGGAAAGGAGAAGTTGGGGAGAAGTTTAAGTGAATTAAATCCTTGTATACCATAATAAAATCAACAGATATATCTGAAATTGATACATCAAAGAAAAAAGAATTATTTTAGCTTTTAGCATCGTTCATCAATATTTCTGGCTTTCCTCCTTCCAAGCCATAGCATGTGACTTATTTGGCCAACGAAATATAATGGAAGTGATATGACAGAAGCCTTCAGAGCCAGTGTGTGATTTTTCCCCCTTTCTTCCCTCCTGCTACTGTGACCAGTGATATTTCATATGATTGATGTATTACGAGCCTGGATGCTGGCCTGAGGAGACATGGAGCAGGACCTCAGTTGGCCCACTTGGATCTGAAGGCTGTTTGTTGCCTCATTTTTCATGAGTGATCCTACATATTACTAAATACATGGAAGTAGATAACGAGCAACAGCTGAAAGAGCTGAAAAGGGTTGCCTCTGCAGAGCAGGATTTTAGAGTAAGGAGAGGTTGGGTAGGAGATTGTCCCTTTTCAGTAAGTCTTGCAGAGCTGTCTGATTTTAAAAATGGCCACAATAACTACAGAATCTATAACTCAAGAAATCGGATTAATGTGCGAATGGGAATTCAAAGAGCAAGTGATTAGGGGAGAACAAATATTTTTCTGTTCCTCTCATTTCCAAAGAGGGTGAGAGTTGCCACTCCACTCGAAAAGGAGACTTCGGATTCTTTCAGACTTGTAGCTAATTTATTGCCAGAAAAGTAGATTGACTTATCTGACTAGTGAGTTTGGAAAAAGCAAAAGATCATGGTAGGTTCAGCCCCTTCTGGGCAATCTTTGCTTCTATTTTTGGAGGCACCCAGCCTGTAGAACTGTTGGCCTCAGCTTCTATGTGCAGTGAGTTTGGTGGGGATGGAACAGTAGTGGGGAATCCTATGGTTGTACCTGTGTGACTAGGTGGGCAAGTCTGCTCATTCAGGGATAAGATACTACTAAGCTCGTTTGGTAAAAGACCTAAAACCATGTTTGCTAATCAGTCAGTTTTATCAGTTAATTCTGCTGATATTTTGATCTCCACCATCTATCTCCTACACTTCATTCCTCAGCCGGGTTCAGAACTTAGAAAGGGTAAAAGAGAAATTACCTTCCAGGGCACCTGGGTGGCTCAGTGGGTTAAGGCCTCTGCTTTTGCCTTGGGTCATGATCCCAGAGTCTTGGGATCGAGCCCCACACCGGGCTCTCTGCTCAGCAGGGAGCCTGCTTCCCTTCCTCTCTCTCTCTGCCTGCCTTTCTGCCTACTTGTGATCTCTGTCAAATAAATAAATAAAATCTTAAAAAAAAAAAGAAAGAAATTACCCTCTTCTCCAAACATAGTCTATCAATCACCACAGAAACCACTCAACTATGTGATCAAATTAATAATACACCATTAAGATGTGCAACCTTTTTTGTTGTTGTTCGAAAAATACATATGCACAGAAAAGTTTGGGAAAATATATGCTTATCTATATTTCCTAGTTTTTCTTCACACATTTCTTGAGTGATAAAAATGTTCAAACAACAGACTTAAGAATGAAGAATAAAAGAGTAATAAAAAGTTACAGAGTGCTGTTTCTTGATATTCACAGTGATATGTGGATGATTTCTCTAGATTGCTTTTGTATTCATTCACATCAGATTCTTTTTTTAAAATTAACATATAATGTATTATTTGCCCCAGGGGTACAGTTCTGTGAATCACCAGGCTTACACATTTCACAGCAGTCACCATAGCACATACCCTCCCCAATGTCCATAACCCAGCCACCCTCTCCCTCCCCTCCCTCTCACCATCAGATTCTTATAATTGGTAAGTTTAGAAGAGCTTTGAAGGAAACACTACCTATGTATCAAAAAAAGTTGGATCATTTCTGATACTCTAAAGAGAGAAAATAGAGAACAGAAGAACCACAAAGTTCAAGTTTAGTTAAATCATGTAAATAATTAGATAAAATGACACCCATGCTGCAACGGCAGTACAATTTTCCAAAATAACTTACTTCCATTTCCTTATCAATTGATTTCTCTTCCATTTCTTGCATTTCAGATACATTGTCATCTGAAGCAATTTCAGGAGTTGCTGGCAATGATATTTCAGCTATTTGCTTAAGATTAGATAGTTTCTCATGAATTGAAATAACTCTAAAAATAACAGATAGATATGTATTTTACTTAAAAATGTAAGAAAGGCATTCATTTATTGCCAGAATCAATAATATATGTAAAGTAAATCCAGAGTTATTAACACATGGATTTCTGGCATCCCCAAACATCATTCATTCAATCATTTGTTCATTTAGGAAACATGAGCAAAGAGATATAATTCTACCCGTATAAGGTTTATGATCTAGTTATGTATTCAAACAGATATAAAATGACTGGGAAAGGCACAAAACCGAAAAAGGCACACATCCAAAATATTGATTAAGATGAAAACAAAGAAAATAAAACATCGACGTAGGCAAGGAAAGTCCAGGCAATGACAAAAGTTTGCTCCTGTGTAAATCTTGATGCCATACTATGACTGCCTTGCTGACTTGAAGGTAAGAATTAAGGCCAGTCAATGAGCCTACAACAATGAAATGTATTGTAGGTGGGAGAGTGAAAGGGTAGGGAGAAGAATCAAGAAAGAAGGAAAATCAAAAACCAAGACGGAAGGTAGAGGACACAGTGGCTATTATATTAAAGATGGGAAACTTCTAGAGCCACAGACCAGCGAACAGGGGGTACTCTGAAGGCAGAGGCAAACTGACAGATGAGTGGAGTCAGGAGATGCAAAAGCATTTGAAGCAGTTGAAGGAGGCAAAGAGCTACCTGGATGGCCGTGGTGATTCCAGGCTACAGGCCTAGCACATGTGTGCGTGTGTGTGTGTGCGCGCGCACAGGCGCACGCAGTCATGTTGGTGTCTCCATCCAGGGAAAGAGGGTAACTTTTATGAGAAATGCATAAATGATCCATAAAAGCAAATTGACATCAGGAATGTATGCAGGAATGTCTATTTTCTGATATTCCACAAAGTCCTCATCCACACTATGGTATAATACTTTATATCATAATGATGGTTCTCAGCAAAAGAAGGTTAAATATTATCTTTAATTAAATAAGAGGACCTGAAATTGTATGTTTAAGAAACTCTTCTACATGGGGCACCTGGGTGGCTCTGTGGATTAAGCCTCTGCCTTTGGCTCAGGTCATGATCTCAGGGTCCTGGGATCAAGCCCCGCATCAGGCTCTCTGCTTGGCAGGGAGCCTGCTTCCCCCTCCCTGTCTCTCTGCCTGCCTCTCTGCCTACTTGTGATCTCTGTCTGTCAAAAAAAAAAAAATATATATATATATATATATATATATATATATATAAAATTATTTAAAAATTTAAAAAGAAACTCTTCTATTAAAAAGGCAATGATTTATATGTAAAAGTCTGTTATTGAAAGTTTACTTGGAATATATCCATTTTAAAAAATGGTACTCTCCAATAGTGCTAGAAAAGCTACTTGATGCATTGGAGAGAGGATAGGACTCAAAGGACCTGGGTGAGTCATGGATGGTTCCATCACACACCAGCATGGAACCCTCGACAAGTCACCTAACCTCTCTGGCCCTGATAGGCCTCTTACTACAAGACTGAATGGTAAAACCCACGTCATCTACTTCATCTACAGCATTGTGTAAGGATGAAATGATGTAACTACCTACATTCTTAACCACAAGAAACCAGGTGAAGGACAGATAATATTCTAACATACCATTCGTCACTCTAAAATCCAGAGAAAGAATTCTTAGAATTCTTATTTCTCTTCCAAAAATAACAGAGCTTTCCTTTCTAATACATGGAATTGCAGGAAGGATAAAGTATTCTTTGATGTTTGGGTTTCAGGTTGTCAATAATGTCCAGAGCTGTACTCTCTGCTTCAGAAATAAATGGCCTGGTCCAACTCTGTAAAAAGCAGGCTGAGATGGAGCTAAGCAGGCTGGGCGCCTGTGCAAGAAGCAACATCAGAAGACCTAGTATCTCTGCTTCAGGCCCTGAACCTTATAACTCCATTTGCCCCCAAATTTTGCCCATTATACATCTTCACCTCTTTGTCCACATCAATGCTGGGTCCAGGTTTTGAACTTCCATGATGGCCCACAAACAAATCCATCATCCCATTTGGGCTAGACCTGTGCTCTCATTTACTGATTCATGCGCACTTACTCTCCTGGGGTGGTGGGGCCTGGCGGAGACAGGACCCAGCCAGAAGTAGAAATGTGGACGGCAGGAGACTTGAAGGCAGAAACGGTAGGGAGGCAACTGGATCTTGGTTAGAAGAGCGTAATTAGATAGAACTACATACAAACCTTTATGCGTGTTTAATGACAACACTTTCTTTACCTTTGCTGCCATAAGAAAAATGCAAAGAATTAAAATATGTTTCCTTTGTGAGTATTTAATTTGGAGATTAGGAAGTGAAATGAACAACTGAAGGAGGACTGCCCAATTTGAAAAGCTATTCAGGTTCCCTCTCTAGCCTATTTTTCCTGACCTTTTTCTTACTTTGCCTTCTGAAAGATGGTCAACAAGAGCAATCCTCACATACTGATCTCACCTTGACCCTCCTAAGAACACAAGGAATACTAGCCTAGGTGAGAGAAACAGGCAGCCTTCCCCACACCACTGAGGGACAGGTTAGATGAGAGACTGTCAGGAACCTCCCTCTGTTCTGGCCTCAGTGACTGGTGCATGTCCCTAATTTTAGTAAACCTACGACTGCTCATAAACACATCCAAATTAGGAACTTTTTGGAATAAAAAAGGATCCCGTCAGTTTGATTACATTCTACTCTGTAAAAATTATAATCATTTTCATTATGTGATTCTAAAAAATAAAAAATCCTGCCATATTTCTGGATACAAAGCAAGTGTATAATTTCCCCACTTTGTTACTGAGCTGGGCTGGTGTAGGTCCTATGTCTAGATTTTCTGCCATTTCACTGGGGGAAAAAAGGAAAAAATAAAAAGGAAAATTGAATAATTGAAAATATGCCAGTTCTTGAAACATCTCTTGTTTTATTCTCTTTTAAGGTGAGGCCAAGAAGTCCTTCAAAATGAAAATCATGGAGCATGAACAAGGCTCGTCAGGGAAGAACAGAGAAGCACCAAGTCTCTGTTCACTAAGCACTTACAAGGTGCCTAGCAGGGCAAAGAGCTGACACTGACAGACACAGGGTTTAGTAATGAGACTTGACATCTGCCCAGTGCTTTTGGCCTTTCAGAGTATGTGCATACATTGTCCGGGTTGATCTTAACCATAACCCCGAGAGGCAGGCAGAGTAGATATTATTTCCATTTTACAACTGAGGATATGGGGGCTGAGTTCAAAGAGCAATGAACAATGGAAATCAAAACTAAATGAACTACGTAATGAAAAAAATTAAAAAACGAACTAGGAACTTGGTAAAGTAGGAAAAGAGAGAAACCAGGCAAGAGCAAAAATTAGAAATATGCCACATTCGATGGAAAGGAAGGAAGACAACCCAGCTGAGGCAGAGACTGTTGACATGGGGAACAATATAAAATAGGATCGGACACAGGGGACAGGTGGGACAAGGGAGGTGGTAGAGCCTGTGCTTAATATGGCAACCCAATGCAGAGCCACACGTTATTTGTTAAATACACCCCAAATTACAGACAAAATACAGTATAGACAATATCCTCGTACTCTTTATAATCTTTATGAAATATCAAGAACTGTTTATCCAACAATTCTAAGTACTATTATTATTCTTATACCCAATTCATCGATAGGGAGACTGAGGTGCAGAGAGGTTAAGTAACCTGTACAAAGTTAGTAAACGGCACGACTGGCATTTGAACCAAAGTGGGCTAGCTTCAGAGTTCATGCTCTTAACCACTGCAGTATCATACCCCGCTAAATAAAAAGAGTTCTAAAAGTTTTAGAACTCTTCTAAAACTTCTCCTGTGATTTACCGTGTACATTACTAAGACAACCTGTTCCAAAGAAAGTATCAGCAGAGTTGTGGGAAATTATTTATTACTTGCCTGTTCAGTGGAACCCAGAAAGAGCCAATAGAGACGTTGCAATAAGAGCTATTAGGTACAGCATCTGAAATATTCCGGGGCTTCATGTTATAGGCATACAACAATAAAACCTATAAAAAATTAAAAGACATAAAATGTGACATCAAAACTACATTTGCCTCAAAATAATATCATTAAATTTTTAGAGGCTTTCCTTTGAAAGTGAAAACAACTTTTTTTTTTTTTCAATTCACTTTAAATAATTTTTTAAAGCCAGGTACATGCCTAATGTGGGGCTTGGACTGAGCCAGCCAGGTGCCCCTTGTTTCATTTTTTTTTAATTTAATTTAATTTTTTTTTAAAGAGGAATGATGCAAATGAGAATTGTACAAAGTTTGAGGTGAAGATAAACATCATTTGATATTATTTTTAAAGAGTCACTTTTTTTTTTTACTACAATTAAGTTTAAATCTCAGCCTTTGAAGGCCCTCTGTAAGTTTGAAATATGTAATTAGTGCATATCCAACCTTGTTTCTAGTTACTTCTCAACATGCCCCTTTTCCACCTGTGCTCACAGCTGCCCCATGCCTCACTTAATGCTTCTTCCTTCCTCTTTCCATTTCTTCAACCTACATACAACTTTCTGGTCCCTACCTCTAATTTAGAATTTATCCTAATGGCTCATGCTCTGGTAATTTCCCTGTTGTTTCCACCTTGACAATCCTTAAAGTCAATTCCATAATTAAGAGCACCTGTTTATGGTCATCGTCACAGAATTTGAGATTCATAAGAACCTTAGAGAGGATCTGGTCTGAATCCTTCATTTTAAATATAAGAAAGCTAAAGCCCAGAGCTGGTAGTCAAAACTGACTAATTAAGTGCAGGCATTTATCTCTGCTTCTTTGATAATCAAACTAAAATAAGAGTAAAGTATGTCTTTAAAAAGCCATAAAACTACAAAGACAGATAAGAAGAGAGGAGGTAAAGCAGACAAGAAATGTTAGCAACACATTGAAGGACAGAAGGTACTCAGAAGAGCACTGGGTGACCCTGAAAAGGAAAGGCTATGTCCTAACTGCCTTTGGAGGGGTTTCCAAGTGTGATAAGTGCCCTGGAAAGGCTTGGAACTGGAGATGCCAGGTATCTTAGACAACCTCCCTCCCATCCCTTCAATGAGCCCATGCAACCAGATTTTCCCACTTTCTTTGCCTTGTCTGTGGCCAAACTTCTTCCATTTTCCTCTCTGCTGAGACCAAATCAGAGATCTGTTCTCAGGGTCATTAGGAACAGGGGTGAGATGCTGAACTGAAAACACTGGAGGTGGTGTCTGGGTGACTCAGTCAGTTAAGCATCCAATTCTTGCTTTCAGCTCAGGTCATGATCATATGGTTGTGGGATGGAGCCCTGCATCAGGCTCCACACTCAGCAGGGAGTCTGCTTCAGGATTCTCTCCCTTTGTCCCTCCCCCCACTCACATGAGCAGTCTCTAAAATAAATATATCTTAAAGGGGAAAAAAAAAGGAAACATAGGAATTAAGTGAAAGTCTGTATTCTAAACACGAGATATCCCCTACCCCCACTACAGGCCCTGCCCGGGATGTAGGAAACCAGACAGTGGTTGAAAAGGATCCTTTTTGAGGAAACTGACCAGACAAAGAGAAAAGACCCATGGGTACTGACATTTCAGAATCCTGCAATGAAACCTCTGGCTCCTGCAGTTACCCTACAATGAGGTCTACAAATCAATAAGTCTAACCTGATACACTTTTTAGCACCTTGAATGAATAGCCAAGGGTCACCAGACATGAAATGAAAGGTAGAGGCCAAAACTAATATAAGAAAGGATTTTGAAGAGTCAGGTACAGAGAGCAGAAGAGAACTTCAATGAAACCATAATTGAGATCTTCAAACAGAATAAGACTATATTTCATCTGTAAATCAAGAGCACAGTGCTGTCAAAATGAACAGAAAAAACAAAGGGCTCTTAAAAACTAAAAAAATATGATAACAACAACTAAACAATCAACAAAAGAGTTGAAATATAAAGTTGAATATATATCTTCCCAGAAGTTCACCTTAATTTGAAAACATAGGTAACAGGGGAAAAAAGATGAGAATACTCAATCTAATAAATTCAATATCTGAATAATAATTCTAGAAGGTGTAGAGATAACCAAAGGGAGGAAATTATCAAAGAAAAAAATTCTTCTTGAACTAAAGGCTGTACTTTCCAGATTGAAAGGGGCTGTGTGGATGAAAGAGTTAAACCAAGGATTGTATCATGGAATTTGAGAACACAGGGGACAGAAGGAAAATCCCCAGAGCTTCCAGAGGGAAAAAAAAATCAAAAGAAAGAACTAGGAATCAGAATAGGACCAGACTTAATAGCAATGCAGGATTGCTAGAGACAATGGAGCAATGTTTCCCATGTTTTGAGGGAAAATAATTTTCAAACTAGAATTGTATGCCTAGGGAACAATGAAGTAAGCCTTAAAATGATGACTTTTTGTCAGACAGTCAAGGTCTCTTTATATTCTGTGTAAGTACAGGGTCAATCTCAGTCAATCTGTTGCAACCTGTTAGCATCTCAGGGGACTGTAGTCATGGTATTGGCCCTTGGCCAAACTTAAATGAAACGTACTACCTACTGACTAATGCAGCCCTGTCCTTGGTTCTGAAACACACTAGCTGGCAGGCTGTGCCGTCTTGTCAGCATTTTTTTTTTTTTTGTAGAAAATATACATATTGATGAATTCCATCTGGATTCTATTGTTCTCTTCTTTTCTATCACTGAATTTGGCCCCACATGTGGTATGGACTATATGAACATAGAGGTATGAAAGACTCCTCTTCAGATGAGACATCTGCTTTCTTGAGACCAAGATATCTTACATATTTTGGTAGCTCATGATCTGTAGATGATGTGTGTTCTGTGCAACTGAGCAATGACCCTGGCAACTGTTCCTGAGCATCTTGGCTGTCTCTAATGGTTATGTACTTACTTTATCCTGCCATTACTTATCCTTTACCAAAATCTTCCTTGAACTACTTTGTGGAATATATTATATGGTGTGTTCTTTGAATAATCAGAACCTCCAACACACTCTTTGTTGGGAAGCTGGAAGATGTGTATATTCAACATGAGAGAGAAAGTCAAGATAGAGAAAAACATGGGACCCAGGGAATCCATCTCAGAAAGAGATGAAGGAATTCTCAGGAGGATGCTTAATGAGCTCTTAGGATGCTATCTGATTCAGGAGAGCAATCAGTCCAGTTTGGATCATGTCTCTGAAGAAGACAATAAAAGAATGAGAAATAAACTAATGAGTTTGGCCATATAGAGAAGAACTGTACAGCTTTTTGAAATTTAGGGAAAATGAGATATTCTAGAATACAGAGAAACATGAAGTCAAACAAAAATAAAGCAGGTGTTTTTTTTCTTTAGGATAGAAGTCAGGAAGTAAGGAAATAGACCTTATTTGGTTCAGCTGTGAGTGATATTTACACAGTTGTGAATACCAGCTATGGGTTTAAGAATTATGACAGAACTCATTTAAGAGAATGTGTGGAACAGAAGAATGTACGTGAGGGGTAAAAAAACAGGTTGATATTTGCCTTCATCTTCCACAGCAGTGTGTGAGGTGAGGTTCATCACTCAAAGAATTATCATGTGAGCATGTAATTTAGATATATGGGGAGGGGGGACCCAACCAAGAGACAGTTGAGAGTTAAAAGTAATTGTATCTAATGCTGGAATTCTGGGATGTGGACAGCTAGACAGAGAAATGTTCTTTTTATTCGTTAAAAGTCTTTTAAATTTAGTTTTTCAAACTACAGTAAATTTTTGATGAAACATTTCTGAAAAGAAAATGAAATGAGTCCCAGAGAGATTCGTCTGTCTTATGGTATTTGCTCTTGCTTTGTGTTTGTTAACCTTGACTCCCAGGCTAGCATACAAAATCCCTGTGGACAGGAGTGACATCTTATACTTTTTTAGTAGTGCTCACAGCACCTGCTACATGTTAATTAATATCTTCATATTTCTGAAAATTTCATTACATCTTGTAAGAGCTAATGAAGTTCCCCAAAGCGTGTTAATGGAAAAATTTAAATGGATAATATACTTTATATTTAACCCCTGATAATGACTTTTTTCCTCCTCAGGCTGACACTTGTCAATGCTTTTGCAATACAATTTTAAAACCTTTTCTAACTGAGCATGGCACAACTGAATTCAAGGAATAACAGTCAGAAATCAAACGGGCTTGGATAAAATAGGGCAGTAGTTAAACAACCAACAATAAACTCGCTTGCATATTTGTTGTGAGCCTGGGCTTTGGAGTCAGAGTGCCTGGGTTTGCTTCTACCATTTACTGGCTGTGTGATTTGGGCAAATTATGGAAACACTACGCCTTTACTTACCTCATTTATAAAATGGAAATATGGTAATCCCCATCCCATGGATCATGTGAGGATGCAGTGAGTCAGTGTGAAGTGCTCAGAACATCACTGCTGTGGTTGTGAGCCTCATGACCATTCCTGGCTCCTCGGCCTACCTTGCTTGGTACCTCACTCTCCATATTCTTTTGGACCCAACCCAGCTTCCCATCTGACCACCCAGGCTATCTTCATTGAATCCATGTGCTTAGTTCTATTCCCAACTGTCCCAACTTCTCAGGGATAAGTATTACCCTATAACACCTTGCATACTCAGGACTGGATTCTGTAGAAGATAATACACCCATGTTGAAATTTCCAATGTTCCCTTTCTCACTTCTGCAAAGACTTGTTTTCCAAAGGCAAAGAAGTTATGTGTCTTTGACAAACATTGAGGAATACTGTATTTAAACTGACTTGACTGGGGAATCCCTTAACCCCAGCAATGGGTGAAAAAAGAGTCCCTCCTCTGGTAGATGGATTTGATTCATTACTTCCTCACCTTGGTATCTTAATCACCTAACAAAATGCCTGGTATACAGTAGCACTCAATCAACACTTTATTAATTAGTTAGTAAGCAGCTAAGCTATATGCACGTTATAAAGAAATCCATATGAAGAAACCCCCAAATGGGAACTCTGGTCCCCATTTTTATTTTTGTCACTAATAAGTTGTGGCATTATTCAAGTCACTCTACCCATATGGGGCTTGGCTTACTCAGTAGAATGAGAGCATCAGATAAACATTCTCTTAGCTTCTTTTCAGTTCTGAAATTTCATTTGGGTGGTACTAAGAGAAGCCAGAAAAGCTTTCCAGTGGAGCCTACTGTTTAAGCTGCAATGCAGTAGCTTCTTGGAGAATCATCATTAGAGCTATGGGGTGGTTTGGAAGCAATGGGTTAGTGCTTCTCAGAGTTAAACATGTATACATTACTTGGGAGATATTCTGATTCAGTGGGTCTGGAGGGAGACTCGAGATTCTGTATTTTTAGTGAGTTTCCAAAGAATGGCAATGCTGCTGGTTCTTCACTCTTTGATACCAGTCTCTGCCTCCTTTATGCAGCCTTTGTCTTCCCCAGCTTCCAGAAAGAGGGTGTAATTTTGGGTCTCATCTGCAGCACCAGCTTCCCACTAGTCACTTGGCCAACAAGACCCAGAATCCAGGGCACCTCAGAGGGAAGCCCCAGGCATCTGTATGATCTCTGAATTAGAGCACTGATAACATTGAGCTTTTGCATTTACTACGACTTGGTAGTTTTCCCAGGAACCCTAACTCTTCCTTCAGGATATAGGACTGAGCTTATCTTGAATGCAAAGTATGCTTATTTGGGACCATGAAATACAGTCTGGCTCTAGCCAGGGCTATAAAGATCTCCAGAAAGGATCACCAGCTCCATATCTCTCGTTCCCAGACTGTCTAGGATTGAATTCTACATTGATCAGACTTATCTCCAAGAACTTTTCCAGTTCTTCCCAACTCTGTCTTCACTTGACACATGGAGTCCCAATTTTCAGTGCTTTGCTAGATCAGACTTCTTGCACTTGATTATGCTTGTTTGCCTAAATCTTCAGTGGTTTCTGAATACCATGCCTTGGACGTCTAGCTGCACTTAGAACAATAGCCTTTGTAGCAATTTGATTCCCTCCAAATTAGGTCTCATAGACCAAACGGAAGGTCCCACTACTGCTTCTTTATTGCCCTTCCTCCTGCTAGCTCCAAGTTGCATTCCTTTGAGTCTGATCAAGTAATAAACATAATTCAAGTCTCACTCTAAAGCTGGGCTTGTGATCCAGAGCATCCTACTGGGAACTCTGGGTCCTAAAAATAGCACAAAGATGAGGTAGAATAAAGCTAGAGGTCCTAAGATGTATTCACAAGACAAATCTGAGTCATCAGACCTCTGGCTGTAGTTATAGCTTTTTAAGCTAAGTTGTAGTTATGCGTCTTTGTGCTATTCTTCACAATTATTTTTAAAGCCTTTGTCCAGGATTTTCATTAAAATGATTGACCCTCAAAGCCTCTTCAGTATCTATCTCTAGAAGACACTTAAATTGTTCAAAAAATGTTTAGTTTCTAACAAAATTCCAGGGAAGAGCTTATAATGTGGTTCTACTATATTCTACTATATTCCTCTAAAGATAATTTTGTTAAATAGGATAATATAATTTCTACCCCCCAGACTTAAGAAGTTAAACTTTTCCAAGTTATACACTTAACCCTAAAAGGTACAGTGGCATGGAAATGTTTATTACTCTGAATTATCTAAAAATTTTATGTCAAAATCCCTAGTTCCAGGATTTCTATTTTGCTGCCACCAGCATCCTTAGTTCTTAATGGTATTTCTGCTTCAGATACTAGATTAACTAAAGAGGACTGAGTAGGATGAATCAAGTGATGTTAACTTGCATTGCTAATCCTCTAAGTCTCTGGAAACTCCAACTCCCTATGTCAGATATTAATTTTCATCACCATCCCACCTAGAGGCTAGAAGTGCTTGCAGCCAGGACCACTGTCTGAGGACTCAACAAGGCACCATGCTGAGGATTGCAGACTTGGAGGAGTTCACACTTGGAATCAGATTGATCTAATCCTGATTCCTTGCCAACAAGCATTCCTCTATCCTGTGCCTCAGCTTCCTCTTCTGTGAAATGGGGGTGAGGATAGTACCCACCTCACAGAGTTGTGAAGTTATTATAAGCAAAGCATCTAGAATATACTAAGCTCTCCATTCACTATTGCTATTATCTTGTAGTTTCATGAGCTTTAGCCAGTTATTCAACTTGAAACAGTATGAGTAGATAAATGTACAAATACACCAATATTTAAATCATCAAACAAATTTCACTGTTATCTTCTGAAAAGATAGAATCTTAGGTCTGAGGAGATCCAGTCCATCCAAGTCAGTGTTTCTCAATTTTTTGACTGAAATTTATGTCAGCAACTGCATCTTTTATCATGACCCAATACATACATATTTATTACCAAAGAGGAGAAAAATGTCCCTAAACTAAGAAATGGGAAAACTACTTTGCTTATGGCATAAGAAAACCACTCTAGCCATCTGTTTAAATCACAATTTGTTAGCTGGTGCTCTCCTTCTAATCTCTGTCTCACACCAGTTCATGCTTCCATATTCATTGTCAGACACAACTGTTGATGCTATCTATCAGCTACAGATAGAGTCATAGCATTAACTTCTCAGACCACTCTGTCTCAGGCTGATATGAATGTGATATTTTTATTTCTATGAGCTTGCAAAATGAACTTTATAGTTTATACTTTCTTATTCATTTTTAAAAATTAGCTCCTTAGGTAAACATTCTATTTCCCAAATATGTAATCTTTCTGTATCCATACCCTTCCTGAATGGATATACTTTTTTATTACTTGGTTGTTCCTCTTGCCAGCAAATTCTGACATATGCTGAAGATCAATCAATCTGAGAAATTTTCTTTCTAATAATATCATGAAACAAAAAATTCAGAAAACTTTTTTCCCACTTTAATTTCTTTAAAAAAAATACTACTCAAGACCCACACAATATTGATTCCATTGTCCATTAGCATTCTTGAATCCAGAAATTGAAAACTACATTACTGAATTCCTCAAAAGAGACTATGCAGATTTATTATTTTTAAAAGCATATGGAATATCTGGCATAGATTTGACATGGAAAGTGTGGGAAAGAGAGTACTTTCAAAACGTGACAAATAACTTTAAATGTTCCTGGGGAGTGATATGTTAAAGTTCCTTTTTTTTTGTAAGAGTAGAAAGAGCTATAACTGACCAAGAGTTAGCAGCAGGTTGCCAGCCTAAGGAGGCAGAATGAAGAGGACAATGGGAGAAGTATGTTCAAGAGCAAAGAGAAGTATAGGCCCAGGAGATTTCACGATCTGACAGGGAGGGTCACATGGGTCAAGGAGCAGCAGAAGATACCAGAGGCACAGCTAGAGGGGACAGCACTCAAGAGCTGGAAAATGCAAGAGTAGACCAATGCAGGAGGCAAAAAGCAAATGAAAATGCTGAACAGGGCAAAACTATATGTCAACTGTTTTATGGGGAAAAGCCTGAGGCTCTTCTTAGAAAGAGCAGCAATCAAAGAAATGCTATGGTGGAAGGTCCCTCTGTAAATGACTATAGTGACCACCTATTCCATTTTTAAAACCTTGACCTCTCATCAAGATTCTCCTAGAATGTGAATCACTTTTCTTTCTCCAATTGTTCAGGGACTGATATCAAACTAATTCTAAATACTTGCTCCCATCTCCTCCAGCTCCCTAATTAGCTCTAGTGCAAATGTCTTTCCATGCATATGAACATAGGTGTGGATAAAGATAAATATTCAGAGTTAGATAAAAATAAAAATGAACATTAAAACAAGGAGTGATATGTGTGATATAAATTTATGAAGTGCACTTAAAAGCAAACTAAGGGTTTTTTTCCCCCCATATGCTACGAACTTTAATTTTGCTGGTAAGGCACAGTTTACTCTCTTTTTTATATGAGGTTGGCAGCTAAAGTATCTAGAAGAAGATATTGTTGCTAAATTTTTCTAAAAGCTTCCAAACAATGTTTAACAAGTGTATTACATGTATATTTGAAGTTATCAAACTTTAAGACAGCAAAATTTATAATTTTAAAATAATTTCAGATAATAATAAATGAAAATTACTATGTATTGAGGTTATGCATTTACCTAGTCATATCTAGTTACAGATAAGGATAACTATGATACAAAAAAGTTAACCAATCTACTAAAGATCACAAAATTATTAAGTGATGGAGCTGGGATTCCAACCCAGATGATCTGGCTCCAGAGGCTCCACAGTAATATAAAAGTCATTAGAGGAAAAAAGATATTTATTAATTTTAGACTTTGATAAGTATATATGCTGTCCTATAGTTAACCACTAAAAGCACTGAAAAAAGTATATAATTTCAAAACTCATAGAGGAAAAATGAATGATAAAAATAATCCAAAAGAAGGGAAAAGAGAAAAACAGAAGAGTTAAGACAAGTCCAAACACAAAATAACATGATAGATTTAAAACCAAATATATTAGCACTTACATTAAATGTAAATGTATTAAATTCTCCAGTCAAATACAAATTGTCAGACTACATTTGAAAATATCCAAATGCATGCCTTTGATAAAAACACAAAACACAACTATACAAAAGAATTGAAAGTAAAAGGTTGGATAAAGACATGCTGTGAAAATAATCACAAGAAAATCATTTTACTTTAGTAATATCAAACAAAGCAGACTTTATGAGAAAAACCATAATTACAAAAAGGCCATAAGTCATTTCAAAATGATAAAATGTTTAGTTCACCAAGAAGATACAACAGTTAATTTTATTGCACATAAGAACATAGTCTCAAATTACGTAAAGCAAAATTTGACAGACTAAACAATGAAAATCACAATGAGAGATTTAAATATACTTATTTTAATAACTTCTGATTTTTAAAAATTAAAGGCAAACAAACAAGAATGGGGTGTGAACAAGTAGTCTAACCACACTACTTATTGGGTATATATAAGAACACTGCCTTAGCAACAGAGGACCACACATTCATTTTAAGAGCAATGGAATATTTACACAATAAATCCTTTCCTGGAGAAAATATGCAGGTTTCAACAATATCAATCATAGAGAGCATTTTTTTATTATCACAGAACAACATAATCTAAGAATAAATAACAAAAGATACTTCTCTAATATTATATATAATATATATCAAAAATTTCAAAAATTTTAACTGAATGATAATGATATATATCATATATATATATCATATATATATCATATATCATATATCAAAAATTTTAACTGAATGATAATGATAATACTGTAATAAAAACTTGCTTGATGAAACCAAAGCATTGTTTAGAGAAACCCATAGTCTTCAAATGTATACATTAGGAAAAAAAGGACTATTAAAACAAACATCTTGCGGGGCGCCTGGGTGGCTCAGTGGGTTAAGCCGCTGCCTTCGGCTCAGGTCATGATCTCAGTGTCCTGGGATAGAGTCCCGCATCGGGCTCTCTGCTCTGCAGGGAGCCTGCTTCCCTCTCTCTCTCTCTGCCTGTCTCTCCATCTGCTTGTGATTTCTGTCTAATAAATTAAAAAAAAAAAGTTTAAAAAAAAAACAAAAACAGCTTGCTTAAGATTATACAATTAATAAATAGCAAAGCTGGGTTTTGGAGAAAAAAAAAGAAAAAGAAAAAAACCAAACATCTATCTTAAGAAGTCAGCACATAGGAAAAGAATACAAAACAAAACAAAAACAAAGTAGAAGAAAGATATATGGATTAGTGAAATAAAATTAACTGATGAGAAACCTCTGGTGACAATGATCAAGAAAAAATACACAAACCACCTATGTAAGAAATGAAAAGGGACACTTCAATACAAATACAATGAGGAGATTAAAAGTATGAGAGAAGTTTTAAATAAAATGAAAAAATTCCTAGATAAAGAAACTTAAACAAACCTGACTCAAGAAGGAACAGAAAACTCCAATGTTCTATAAACAGGGGTGATAGTCAAAATATTTAAAGCTTGGTTTGACATGGGTACTAACCATTAGAACAGATATTGACCCAATCAGAACTGATACCATTTCTGGCATCTAGTAAATGAGCACTAGTGCTTAATGGCTGCCTCTAACAATTAAGAATTAAATTACTAATTTTCTATCTTCTCACCAAAAAACCCCCACTAGGATCAGATGGCTTTACTTATGAGTTCTTTTTTTTTTTTTAAGATTTTATTTTTATTTATTTGAGAGAGAGACAGTGAGAGAGAGCATGAGCAAGGAGAAGGTCAGAGGGAGAAACAGACTCCCCATGGAGCTGGGAGCCTGATGCGGGACTCGATCCAGGGACTCCAGGATCATGACCTGAGCCAAAGGCAGTTGTCCAACCAACTGAGCCACCCAGGCGTCCCTACTTATGAGTTCTTATCAAATATTTGAGGAGAAAAGTTTACTCTAAACTTATAGAAATGTCACCAGAGAATAGAATAATATGGCTATTTATCAACTCACTTTATACGTCTAACAAAATCTTGATACAAAATATATCTGACAAAGATGTATGAAAATGAAAATTTTAACCCAATATTACTCTTAAACAGTGGCAAAAATCCAATACAAAACTTTAATAAACTGAACCTAGTAAAATTAGTATATGACCAATTTGAGTTTATCTCAGGAACATAAGATTGATTTAATATTTTTAAAAATCGATTAATATATTAAAGTCATAAAATAATATTAATAGACACAGCAGAAGATTTGGATTTGATTAAAAAATCTTAGCAAAGTAGACAGTAGAAAAAAAAATCCTTAAATTGATGAGGTGGCTTCAAAAAAAAATTAAACATCCTATATTATGGCGACACACTGGAAAGTATCCCTTGATGATCAGAAAAAGAAAAAATGTTCAACTCAAGTCAGACTTTTCCTGATTTCTTATTTATTTTCAGATTCATTCTACTAGACAACATAGATTCTATATTGCTGGATATTTTCATCTACATGACAAGGAGCTGGACCCTATTTTCAAGTTATAATGGTCAAGTTAAACTTTATATCTATATATAAGATTTATCTTTGTGATTATATTACATACCATAGGTTCTGTGTCCTTTGGAGGTCTTTCTAGAGGAGGAATGTACCACTGAAAGCAAAGTTCTTTGTTTAAATCTTGTATCTTCATATCTGATGACACATCTCCAGAAGATGGGCTGGCAGAGAGTTTATTTAATGATAAATTGGAGTGTAGAGAAGTGTCATGACATAACTAGGGGAAAATCAAAAGCAGTTTAATTACTGGTAATAAATTCATTCAATATTTAAAACATTCACTCAATATCCATTCAGTATTTTCTACATTATAAAATTCTGGGAATTGTTTTAGTTTGTTTTATAGGTGTAGCTTTTTTTTTT